>NW_024070205.1:74769344-74786370 GCF_014754425.2 Oryx dammah | reverse complement strand
TAGACCCCCTGCCCAGACGCCCTGCCTAGACCCCCTGCCCAGGCCCCCTTGCATAGACCCCCCTGCCCAGGCCCCCTGCCAGATGCCCTGCCTAGACCCCCTGCCAGGCCCCCTGCATAGACCCCCTGCCAGGCCCCGGGCCAGGCCTCCCTTGTTCAATCAAGCCCTTGATCAGATCCTCGTGGAGGATGGAGCCCTGCTGCTCACCACTTTCCCCAGAGCAGAGGCTGATAAGCCTGTGGCACACTCACTTAGGAGATGACCCAGAAGATGTATTCTGATGGTTCGGTTTCCTCCTGGAGGTGGGAGAAGGCAGTCTGAATGGGAGGGGTGCGAGCAGGGGGCCAGGGTTGCTCAGGCCCTTGCCCCGTCCCCCTCCCTGACTGCTCTCTGGTTCCCCGGCGGCAGCACCCTGACATGTACGAGCGGGCGGTGCTTCGCAAGCCCCAGCAGAAAGCTTTTGGGGTGACCGTGGATCTTTGGAGCATCGGGGTGACCCTGTACCACGCAGCCACCGGCAGCTTGCCCTTTGTCCCATTTGGCGGGCCCCGGCGCAACAAGGAGATCATGTACGGTGACCCATGGGGACCCACGGCGACCCACGGCTCAGGGGGCGGGCCTGGACATCCCGCTGGTCCCTGCTGGGTCCCCCATTCGGCCTCTGATGGTGGGCCCTGAGGGCCTGGAGTGCACGCACAATCCCTTTAGATGCTTGGATGTCGGTCCGTCAGTCAAGAAGCCAAGCCTTGTCCCTGGCTGATGGGAGACCACATCCCAGTCCAGTGCTTCCCTTGAGCCCCACCCCAACCCCGTTTGAGCTGACCACATCTCAGCCGAGGTTCCCAAAGCAATCTACCCAAGGTCACAAAGCCTGCCAGGGCAAAGGACGGGGCGGGGGTGGGGGCAAGAATCCAGCCTCCTGATCCCAGGTCCCTCAGGATTTCCCGCTGTCTCATCCAGAGACTGCGGCTGCAGAGAAAAGAGGTTTCAGGTGGATTTGCAGGAAGTCAGTGCTCCTTCAGGTCAGGGGTCAAGCCGGCGGAACCCGTGTTAAGTTAGGGAAAGGGGAAGGAGCCTGCCTTGGGTGGGGGCAGGGTAGCTGAACTTTAGAGGAGGGGAGGGTGGGCTGTGGGGTGCAGGGGAGGTGACAGGCACATTGGGGAGACAGGCGGGCACGGATGAGTGGTGAGGGGCAGATGAAACAGACAGAGGAGACAGCAAGCCTCCAGGCCGAGCCTGTCCTCTCTTGAAAGCGTCATGGGCAGGGCGAGGGGTCCTGGTAACCTGGTCCTGCCCACCCCCCCAGGTACCGCATCACCACGGAGAAGCCAGCCGGGGCCATTGCCGGCACCCAGAGGCGGGAGAATGGGCCCCTGGAGTGGAGCTACACTCTGCCCATCACCTGCCAGCTGTCCATGTGAGTGAGAGCCCACAGGAGGGAGGATGCGGACCCCAGCCCGGCCCTGGGTCCTCCTCTGGGCGGAGGCCTGGCCCAGCGGGAACCCCCGCTGTGCCACAGGCTTGTGTTCCCCCCTCTCCCTTCCCAGCCCCCGTTTCTCCCCCTGGAGCTGGAAGACCCTTCTGGCTTTTCCTCCCCACCCCACCCTGCCGCACCCGCTCGGTCCTGGCTCTCCAGGGCTTTCTCACCCGACGCCCTCATTGCCTCCTCCAGGAGGTTAAGTCTGGGCCCCCAGCCCCTGACTGTCTCCGTGTCCCGGGGGGCAGGGGTCTGCAGAGCCAGCTGGTGCCCATCCTGGCCAACATCCTGGAGGTGGAGCAGGCCAAGTGCTGGGGCTTCGACCAGTTCTTCGCGGAGACCAGCGACATCCTGCAGCGAGGCGTGATCCACGTGTTCTCCCTGCCCCAGGCCGTCCTGCACCGCGTCTATATCCACGCGCACAACACGTGAGCGGCGCGAGCGCGGGGCCCCGCCTCTCCGTCCCACCCTCCAGCCCCGCCCCGGGCCCAGGGGCCTGTCCCGCCGGGCTCTGTGGGGCGCTTAGATACGGAAGCTTCTGGGTCCAACCTCAGGCTGTGAAAGTACTAGTTCCGTCAAGTTAACCAGTGTTCCTTGCTGGGAACTTGAGAGATTCAGCAACCTTTACAAAGCTGACGTGCATTAGAAACCTCTTGAGGGGGTGTGTGTGCGCAAGCACACGCTCACCGTCGGTGCACTCCCCAGTGGATTGCTCGTAGAACCGTTTGTTTCTGGAGCTTTCCGGGGGACTAGGTGACAGGCACTAGTCCTTCCTGGGTGACCCTAGGGGACGAGGCCCCCTGGATGCCTCTAGGGGGCGTGGCAGGAGAGGGCGTGCAGGCAGAGGCTGGACCCCGGCTTTGTCTCCATCCGCTGCAGGACACCGCCTCTACCCTTTGTCTCTCAACCCCGGAGAGGAAAAATCACCCAGTCCCTCCCTCCGAAAAGCGGAGCCCACGTCTTAGCTGTGTGTGGGTCACCCTGACGCTGATTCCTGCCTGTTGACACCCCCTCACCTCCTCCTCTCCTGCCTCTGTTCCTGGCTTTCTAGGATAGCCATCTTCCTGGAGGCCGTGTACGAGCAGACGGGCGTGGCCCCGCAGCACCAGGAGTACCTCTTTGAGGGTCACCTGTGTGTCCTTGAGCCCGGCTTCTCTGCTCAGCACATCGCCCACACCACAGCGAACAGCCCCCTGACCCTGTTCAGCACAGCCAGCGAGCCCCCCAAGGGGCTGGCCTTCAGGGACCGTGAGTAGGGCCACCAAGGCTGGACCTTTTCTCCTCCTCACTTTCTCTTCCAAGGGCCAGAGGCTTATAGTCCAGGATATTGGTTCATTTGCTTTGTGGGTATGTCTTTGGGCCCCCAGGGTGTGGAGGCATCTCTGGGTTCTAATACCATATGTGCCTCTGAAATGCCGTGGGACTCGGGCCGGTGGCTGGACCAACCTGCGTCACAGGATCCAGAGATGTGTGATAGAAACTCCAAGGGAAACAGGGAGGGCTGGGTTTCACCTGCTGTCTGCAGTCCATGCCTGATGGGAAGCCTCTGAGTTTATGTTGGAAGAAGCAGGGGCCCAAGCTGCTGGAGAGAAGGGCAGGCAGTCAGGGGCCCAGAGCTCTGTTCTGCAAGTTCTAGCAAAAAATCACTCCTCATTTGAATGATGCCAATTTCATCCTCCTCCTCAGGGTCCCCAAGGCTGGGAGGGGAATTCGCCTTAAAACCCCCGAGTGTGAAGACTGTTAGTCACTCAGTTGTGTCCCATTCTTTGGGACCCCCGTGGACTGTAACCCGCCAGGCTCCTCTGTCCATGGAATTCTCCAGGCAAGAATGCTGGAATGTGTTGCCATTCCCTTCTCCAGGAGATCTTTCCCACCCAGGGAGTGATCCAGGGTCTCCTGCATTGCACGTGGATTCTTTACCATTTGAGCCACCAGGAGCCCCAATTCACTCAGTCCTGCGGGACTCTGCGACCCCGTGGACTGGGAGGAGTGGTTTGAGTCTCTTTTCTGGGCCTTGGCTGTCATTCTCCAAAGTGGGCACAAGGGGGCAGAGAGGGACTGCAGTTGTGAAAAAAGCACTGTGACTGTGCATGTCACTTAGTCACGTCCAACTCTGCAACTCCATGGACTATACAGTCCTTGGATTCTCCAGGCCAGAATACTGGAGTGGGTAGCCTTTCCCTTCTCCAGAGGATCTTCTCAACCCAGAGATCAAACCCAGGTCTCCTGCGTTGTGGGCAGATTCTTTACCAGCTGAGCCGCCAGGGAGGCCATAAAGAAGCACATTCAGGGCGTTTAAGGCGTGCTGCGATTCATGGGGTAGCAAAGAGTCAGACATGACTGAGCCACTGAACTGAACTGAAGGCTTGGGAGGTGGGGCTCTAGGCAAGCTGGGAAGCTGGAGGCGGCCCATAGGCGGTGCAGGCGGAGCGTGAGCTGGGGCTGGGGAAGATGCGCTCAGACCTTGCCCAGGGCCAGACGGCCGTCCCTCTCTGACCCAGTCTTCATCCGCAGCTGCTCTGGACGTTCCCAAGTTTGTCCCCAAAGTGGACCTGCAGGCAGATTACAGCACAGCTAAGGTGAGGGGGAGCCGCCGGCTGGCAGGGAGGAGGGTTCTGCAGGGGTCGGGGTGCAGGACGTCACCCTGCCCTGCTGTGTGTTTCAGGGCATCTTGGGTGCCGGCTACCAGGCCCTGCGGCTGGCACGGACTCTGCTGGGGGGGCAGGAGCTGATGGTTCGGGGGCTGCACTGGTTCGTGTGAGTGCCCTGAGGGCCGGGTGGGCGGGCAGGAGAGGCAGCCCAGGCCCACTTCAGCACCGCCCTGGGGCTGGGCCCTCGGTTCTGGGAAGGAGGCGGCTCTGACCGGGCTCCCTTTGGCAGGGAGACGCTCCAGGCCACGTGCAGGCGGACGCTGGAGCTCTCGAGGATGGCTCTCCTCTTCCTCAGCAGCAGCCTCGGCCCTGAGAGGTGGGTGTCCTGCCTGGGGCGGGGCCGCAGCAGGCGCGGGCCCGGCCCCTCCTCTCTGTCTGTTCCTCCCCCGGGTTTTCCAACAGTGCCCTTTGCCTCCTCCTGTCCAGAGCTGCCAACCTCCCTGCCAGGCTGAGCGGAGAGGGCATGCCCCCCTCTGCCAGCTGGCTGCACTTGCCTCCCCCGCTTTCCAGTTCCTCCGGGCGGTGGGCCTGTGACGACCCTGCCCCTCAGGCTCCGAGGCAGCCCCCCTGCCTCCAAGAGAAGGGGCGTCTGTCCTCCCCGTCCACTCTCTGAAAAGTGAGACCCTTAGCTGCCCTGGGCCCTGGGGCAGGGCTCTGGGAGAAGTGCCCATACCCACACAGGGCCCCTGGGCCTGCAGGACGGAGGTGTAGGCAGGCTCATCCCCAGCACCCTCCTCCCGCCTCCCCTGGCCCTCTGCATCCTCGCCTCCAAGGACTCCCTGCCCCAGTCCTGGGAGCTGCACACCCTCTACCCTCTGACTTGGGCCAGTTCAGGGTGATGGATTTGGAAAAGGGAGAGACTGGGGAGAAGGAAACCAAGCTGTAGGAAACGAGCCGCAGGAAGAGTCTGGTGGCCAGCTCACTGCTGGGCAGGTGCCCGCACTGCGGTGCAGCTGGGAGAGGGAAACGAGCCGCAGGAAGAGTCTGGTGGCCAGCTCACTGCTGGGCAGGTGCCCGCGCTGCGGTGCAGCTGGGAGAGGGAAACGAGGCGCAGGAAGAGTCCGGTGGCCAGCTCACTGCTGGGCAGGTGCTTAGACACTGCAGGTGTGGTGGTGAGCAGACCTGCCCTGCCTTCAGGGAGCCCCCACCCATTCCTGCCTGATTCTCTCCAATCCTCCTTCCTCTGCACCCCCGCCCTCCCATTCCCATGCCAAAACACACAGGATTCTCCTTCCCTAATTATTATGGTATAAAAACAGCATATTATGGTATGCTAATTGTGCTAAATTAGAAAATACAGACCAGCAAAAATGAAATTAAAATGCTATATCCTGCTACGGTAGAGACATGGCGTCTGCAGAGATCCTTCTCAGTGGTTTTCTGTTACCTGTGTGTGTGAACCAACACGGCATTTCCCTGTGCCTGCTATTGTATAACCTGCTTTTCTCAGCTGATGACCCTCAAGGTCAGTACATTTCATCTGTAGGGCGTGTCTATGTTCAGATTTCCCTAGTTATCCCCCAAGTGTTCTTTTCTGGCTGGTTTCACCCCAAACCAGGATCCAGTCCGAGACCGCACTTGGCATCTGGTGGTTGTGTTCATTTACTGTTGTTGTTGAGTCACTAAGATGTGTCTGACTCTTTGTGACCCCGTGGACTGCAGCCACCAGGCTTCTCTGTGCCTGGGATTTCCCAGGTGAGAACACTGGAGTGGGTTCCATGTCCTCCAGGCGAACTTCCTGACCCAGGGATCGAATCCGCGTCTCTAGCATGGCGTGTGGATTGTTTGCCACTGAGCCCGTTCCTTACGTCTGTTTTCACCCTTCCCTCGAGGTTTAGCGGCATGGCCGGGGTGCCCGAGCTCCAGGACCTGAAGAGGACCGCAGAGCTGAGGTCCAGGCTGCGGAATGTGAGTGAGGCTGGGCTGATGGGCGGCCAGGAGCAGAGCTGAGAGCAGGGGTCTGGCCAGGCTCCCATCCGAGCCTCACTGAGGACCCCACGGGGTCTGCCTTCATGTCCCCCAGTTGGCTGAGGTCCTCTCCAGATGCTCCCACAATATTACGGAAACTCAGAAGACCCTGAGCGACCTGCGCTCTGAGCTGGTGAAGAACCGGGATCAGGTACATGAGGACAGAAGGTCTGTGGGATTTTCTTCTTGGCGGGCTGGAGGTGGGGCAAGGGCGGAGGCCACAAAGGGCCGGGTGGCCCCGTTAGGAGTCAGCCCGCCTCCCCTCTTCTCTTGGCGAGGATGCTGGGGTCTGCGGGTCAGGGCGGGGAACCCAAGGCCTTCTCGTGGAACTGGCCAGAGGAGGCAAGGATCTGGGGTCCTGCCCCAGCTGGGAGTTAGTGAATTATGAGTCTTAGAGGTGCAATCGGAGAAGGCAATGGCAACCCACTCCAGTGCTCTTGTGCTCCTTTTATAGATGATGAGGCTTCCTCTGCCCTGAGACACAGCCAAGAAATGACAAAGGATAGGGCCCCAGTCAGGTCTCCCTGCTTCCAGAGCCTGTGTGCTTGGCCTACACCAGGGATTTACCCCCCTGAATCCCCAGTCTCCGTTCAGACAAACAGGAAAATCCCCATCACCCCTTCCCCTACGGCCTGTACGTGGAGCCCCTGCCTGCCACCTGGGCTTTGACCAGGGCATGGCCCGCTCCTCCAGCCTCCACAGTCACTGTCTGTACACATCCACATGCCCAGGTCCCCAATTCTGAATTCAGAAAGCTCTGAACACCAAGGAGCTGATTCTTCACTGTCTTAGCTGCAGAACCTGCCCTAAACTGACACGAGGCTCTGCCTGGTCTTTCTTTATCCCACTTAAGTGACTGTTGTTACGGTCCTAAAGGTTGAAGGTGTGTGATGACAGGGTGCTGCCCTAGACCTCCCAGGGGGGTCCACGATACAGTATATGTGTGCTGACCCACCTTTCTCAAATCAGTGGGTGGTTCTGAATTTGAAACACTTCTGGCTCCAGCCTTTTGGATAGACTGGACCTAGGATCTTGTCCACTCCAGATGCCAGGTTGGGGAGGGTCCTGGGGTCCACAGGATCCTGGAAACAAGCGTGGGCTCTCCAGAAATAGCGGAGACGGGGTCCTGGGAGGAGCTTCAGGGAGGAAGTGAAGCCAAACAGGCCGTGGGGTGGGGAAGAACTGCCCTCACGCACCCCAACATCTCAAACAGGGTGTATCCTGTAAAAGAAAAGGAAGAAACAGTAATGACCTTAGAGCCCAGGCTGAGAGGGTAGAGAGGTCATCTTCTGAACTCCCCGTCTACAGGCAGGACCAAGAACCTGGATTCATCCTCGTTTCAAACCAGGGTTGTTGCTTCTTTATTTAAGTTCCTTCTCCGTGCACAGAAAACACGACTTTAGCTCTTGCCAGGGGAGAGAAGTTCCTGCTGGGCTCCGGCACGCAGATGCCACCACCTCTCCTGTTCCAGGGCCCAGGGCTCCTTCCCAGAACCTCTTCTCAAGCCCTGGTGGGCGGCAAAGGCCACCTTCCTGCCGCATGTCCTGCCTGGCTTCTTCCGTGTGTGTGTGTGTGTGTGTGTGTGTGTGTGTGTGTGTGTGTGTGTGTGTGAATAAACACAGGAATGAGAAATGACTAGCTAAGCAGAAGATGCCTCAAACAAGCAGAAGAGTCACCCCACTCCCAGACTGGCCCCCAGAACTGTGACCCCCCAAAACGAGGCTCCTTCTGCAGGGAGACAGCCCCCTTCTCCCACAGCCATCCCCTGCCTCCCTCCCCCTTGACCCGTGTGGTTCGATTCTTCTATCTCCTGCCCACAGCATCCAGCAGATTCAGTGCTGTTTGGACAAGATGTACCTCACCTACAAACAGTTCAAGAAATCCAGAATGAGGCCAGGTGAGCCACAGGGAGGGCAAACCCCCTCCTCTCCCCTCCCTCCTTCCCTCTGGTTAGCTGGCTGTTTCTAATACCGCAGCAGCATCGGGTGGCGCAGCTGGCCTGGGGTACTGGGGGTGATGAGGGGTGGGGGCCTCCCTGCAGACCACTGGCCTGAGCCTTTCCTGCGCCCGTTGCCACCTGGGGGCTCCGCTGAGACCTGGGTGCTATAGGAGAGGCGGCCTGACCGAGACCCCCCATCTTTGCAGAGCACTTTACTGTTTAAGAAGTGCTTCCCTGTCCGTGTGTCTCTGGCTCACCAAGGTCATCAAGCTTTCCAGAAAGGGGAGGATGGGGAGAAATACCAGTTAGCGTCACTGGTGCAGGAGGGGGAGCCTGGGGAGGCCCCAGCTGACTCATGGGGTTAGGGAGGTAACACACTCCAGGAACTGACCCTCTTGCCCACGTGCCCCTAGCATTTCCCCATGTGCAGGAAATCGACATTTGAGGACATGGGCTTGATTGCAAAGCTCTCTTCAACCCCTAAGATTATCTAAAAAGTACTGTCCCTTAGAAATATAATGCCAGGCACATTTGTAATTTTAAGTTCGCTAGTAGCCAAAATGTAAAAAGTAGAAACAGGTGAAATTTACTTTAATAACGTATTTTATTTCACCCAATATATTCAAATTGTCATTTCAGCATGTAATCAACGGAAACAATTATTAAAGAGATACTTTACAGTCATATTCTGTGCTAAGTCTTCGCAGTCCCACGTGTATTTTACACATACTGGGCATCTCTATTCAGAAGCTAATTTCTTTAACAGAATTACATGTACTTTTACCAAAACAATAAAGCTGTGTTTGATAGGGAAAAAACATTGCACACTGCTTTAGTTTTTAAATTTAATCGAATTCGTTAAGTTAAAACAAAAATTCAGGTTCTCCGTCATATTAGCTGCACTGGCCACACTTCAAGTTCAAAGCAGCCACACGGCCGCCGTGTTGGACATGCAGTTTCTGAAAGATGACGGTCTCTCCTTGGGAGCCTCAGTTCTGCCTCTGGGTCTGACCTTGGAGGGAGCACAGCTCAGGAGATGGGAAAACCGAGACTGCCCTGTTCCCTGAGGCCAGGGGGCCGTGGGCTCAAGAAGCCTAGCCTGACACCCAGCTGACCACCTTTGCTGTGACGTTAGGAGCCCTCCGGAGGTTTCTCTGCCTCCAGCACTGAAATCCCGTCATCCTGTGACCGCTGCACTCTGGGCACCTCCCATGTGCTGGGCACTGTTCTATGGATAGTGCGTATATTTTTTAAAACTATGTGATGCTCATAAAAATCGTAAGACACTGTTAACCTCCCCATTTTATAGATAAGGAAACTGAGACACAGGAAAGGTAAGTTGCCCAAGCAGCCTGGGTCCAGCTGCTTTGAGCCACCCCATTTTACAGCCTCAAAAAGAATTTCACTTGTATCAGTCTGTAAGAGTCTTTTATTCAAGTGTGTAAAGAGCCAGGACAAATGACACTTCACTGCCATCACCTAGGGAAAGATGGCACTGTGGAAAATGCCCTGTCGTTTTCAGGGCACTCTCTCACTTTCCCTTCACTCCCTCCTGTGTGTTACAAGTGACGGATAAGGCAAAAATCAATTGCCTACAGCGCCCTGCTATGGTAACAGGAGGGAGGCCGACCCGGGCCTCTTCCCAGATCGCCTGGACCTCACAGTCAGCTGAGCGCAGGGCCCAGGACAAAGAGGCCAGGGAGGGAGGCGATTCTGCTACCAGGGACTCCCAGCAGCAGGAACTGCCTTATCACCTCATTTCTGCCGCTAACCAGAGGCCATTCCCCGGGAGTCCAGGAGAGGGCAGCACCTCCCCAGTGCAGAGAGCATTAGGCTGCAGCCAAGGCAGTGAGAAGCTCAGCCCTGCTGGCAACGGTGCTGGGCTGAGAAGGGAAGGTCAAAGGTGATGGCCTGGCTTAGGCGACCCCTTGCTGCAGAGCCCAGCTGTCTGCAGCCTGAATATTCAGGGATGGAGTCCACCAGCTGTTAGCATCTGCCTTGCTGGGAGGAGGACTGGATGAGGCGTCAGGGCTGACTACACATCCTTCAAGGCCCGTCTCATCCGCTGGTGCCCACTTGGAGCAGTCCCTGGGCGCCCGTCCCACCACCCCTTATGCATGAGCTTGCCTGGCCCGCATGGGCCTCTGCCTGCTCATAATGCAGGGTCTTGGGTGCTAGTCTCCCTCAGCCTGTCCTGGCTCTGCAGGGCTGGGAGCATCAGGCAGGGCCCAGGCTGCTGCCTTCACCCTTGCAGCTTGCCCACCCCTCGTGCCATTCTGCTCTGCTGACCGATCGCATGCGTGACCTCGGCCCTGTTTGTCTCCTTCAGGGCTGGGCTACAACGAGGAGCAGATTCACAAGCTGGATAAGTGAGTGGCCTGTGCCCCAGCAGGCGGGTGAGCCGGAGGGTGGGTGTCGCCAGGGGACAGTGAGTCTCTGTGCCAGACAAGAGGCGGTAAAAGGCCCCGGCCCCAGGCCCCAGCTGGGGAGGAGGAAAGCTGGAGGGCACTAACTCTGGGGCCGGGTGGGGGGCGCGTTTCTCAGCAGCAGTCTTGATGGGACTGGATTGACTCCTGGCATGAACACGATTGTTTGAGGGCTTTCCTTCCCTGTTGTTCTCGCTGATTAATCACGTACCGCTTCCTGCTCTGGGCTCTTTCTGCTCTAGCCCAGGCTTTCCTTTGGATGTCCCTCTGCTTCTCTGTCTCCTGGACACTCTCTTCTTCCAGGAAGCCTCCCTGACTTCATACTTATTTGAGGACTCACTCTGCCGGTTACATGCTCGCACCCCTGACCCCCCCCCCAACACACACACACGACCATCTCTCCTTCCCTCTGGGGGCTGAGCTCAAGCATGTGTGTGTTTCCCGAGACCCCTGATCCTTCTCACACATCCCTCTGCTGGAGTGTGCTGTGTGCTGGCCGCTCTGACCATCGCCGTGCCTGTGAGCAAGCACCGTTGCCTCCTTTGGGGAGGTGGCCCTGCTCTAGACCGAGGGGACGGACACCTGGGTGCTGGAGGCGCCGGGAGTCTAGGCTTGTGCTCCGGTGGCTCTGGCTGCTCATCTCTGTGCCTCGGTTTCTGTCTTTTCAGGGTGAATTTTAGTCATTTAGCCAAAAGGCTCCTACAGGTATTCCAGGAGGAGTGCGTGCAGAAGTACCAGGCATCCCTGGTCACACACGGCAAGCGAATGAGGTAACACTGGCCCTGCCTTCTGAACTCGGTTCCCAGGGCCCTCCAGGCCTGGCCCTTCCTGGCCTCAGGCAGCCCTGGGCTTTGCAGAGCCCCAGCTGAGAGGGAGGTGGTACTAGAGGAACAAAAGCAACAACAAAGAAAGGTGGTTCTGTGGCCCTGGGTGGATCAGGCGGTCTGCTGGGCAATTTCTGTTAACTCATTTAATCTCACAAGGTCTGCCCTCTGCAGTGGATACTATCACCCCATTTCACAGATGAGGAAACTGAGGCTCATAGAACAGCTGCTTCCTTAATACCACACCACTAGTAAATAGCAGACCCAGGACTAACATATGGGTATGACCACGTCTAAAATCTAGATTCTCTCCATCGTCCCAGGTGGTTGTGTTCAGAAGCCCCCTCTCTGGGGACTGAGACGAGGACATGTGGCCTGGGAAGCAGAGGCAGGCGGGCCCCCATGTGGAGCCCCCTCCAGGCTGTCCTGTGTGGGAGTGCTTGGTTTCTGCCCCTCAGACAAGCCCCTCCCTGAGCCTAGAGGGCCGCTTCCCAGGAGCGGCGGGTTCTGAGGATGGAGAGGAGACTCACCTTAGAAGACAGCTTCCGCGTCCCCCGCCGGAGGCCACCGCCCATTCTGACCTAACGGTCTGGAGTTGGGCTTGGCCAGCGGCATTTGAATGCTGCTCGGTGATTCTGACGCATCACAGGGCTGAGAGTCGAGCAGTGGCTGAAGCCTCTGGGAGCTGGAGCCCTTTTAATGTTGTGGGGCAGTGTCCTTGCTCACTCCCTCTGCTTAGAGAGAGAAGAGAATTCTTAAAGTGTTTTTAAAATTAATTAACTTATTTTAATTGGAGGTTAATTACTTTACAGTATTGTGGTTTTGTCATACTTTGACATGACTCAGCCACGGGTGTACACGTGTCCCCCATCCTGAACCCCTCTCCCATCTCCCTCCGCATCCCATCCCTCTGGGTCATCCCAGTGCACCGGCCCTGAGTGCCCTGTCTCATGCATTGACCTGGACTGGCGATCTGTCTCACATGTGATAATATACATTGCTCTGGAAATGGGGGCGTCAGCAGGCCCCGGTCTGAGCCCCCCAGAGCGGGCGTTTGGCTTCTCCGGAGCCTGACCCAGGCCCTCGCTTGCTAAGCTCTCTGGCTTGTGTGCCCCAGCCCTGGAGGGGCGTGCGGCCCCCACGGTCCTGGTTCTGCCAGGACCCTCGTCAGCACCCTTACCTGGGGCAGGTGTGGGCTGAGGGCTCCTGGAAGGGCAGGGGCAGGGGCAGGGCGGGCGGCCAGCGCCCCAGCCTCTGCGCGGGAAGCCTCTCCGTGTCTGTACTGGCCGGCGGCGGGCTGGGCCCTGATGCCTCTCTGCCCTCTCCAGGCTGCTGCACGAGACCAGGAGCCACCTGCGCCTGGTGGGCTGCTCTGTGGCTGCCTGCAACACGGAAGCCCAGGGAGCCCAGGAGAGCCTCAGCAAGGTGGGCCACGTTGGGGCCCTAGCCGTGCCAAGCAGGGCCGCGCCAGTCAGCCGCGTGGGAGGCATCCGGGCCATTCCCCTGCCTCAGGGCAGAGCCGTCCTTGACCACGTCCGAGCACTCTGGTGTGGCGTGGAGGGTCTCTGACCTGCCAGGATACAAGGCAGTGCCCAGCATTCTCAGAACAAGCGTGCTCGCTAACCGGGCAGAGGCTCCCAAACCCTGGGACATCTTCTGGGCCCTGTTCAACCTGGGAGGCTCCCTGAGGGAGGTGACCTGAACACTCCTGGGTCTTCTGATCTGTTCTGCTCAAAAAGACCAACTCAGGCAACTCTGAGAGGCCATTTGCTTTGCCAGCAGAGACAGAGAGGGCCTGTTCTTCAGGGAGTAAGGCCACACAGCTCCTCCTCTCCCCAGCACTGGACACATTCTTTCAGAGATGGTGCTGGGCTGCCCCCACCCCTTCTCTGCATCTTCTGACTCAGCTGTGTCCTGACAGGTACAGGTCAGACACAGAGGGGAGCCTGACAGTCTGTGCCCCATGCTCCCAGGATAAGAAGGGGGTGCTTGTGGGAAATTCCTGGCACTCCAGGGATGTGGGCTGGGGATAATTTTGTTATGCATTTCTTATGCCTCCCCGCACTTCCGCTGCGCCCAGCACCTGAGCTGACTTACCCCTTCTGACTAAAGTGTGGCTATTTCAGATCCTTGACCGACTATCTCAGCAGCTCCTGCAGGAGAGAACACGGGGGGCTCAGGCCTCCCCACCCCCGACAGCTCCTTCTCCCAGCTCTGCGCTGGAGGACCTCGTTCTCCAGTAAGTGCCAGAGACAGGGTGTGTGTGTGTGAGCATGTGGGTCTATGTTAGGGGCTTTGCCCCTTGCCAGGCCCGGGAGGCGGGAATGAGGCTCGGTGGGGCTGTGGGGGAAGAGGGGGCTCTCAGGAAAGGTCTAGGTGGAGGCTTGCCTTGGTCCTTAGCCACCACTGCCTCTCTTGCTTGGCCTTGAACAGCATGCAAGAGCTCTGTGGGGAGATGAAGGTGCTGGCGTCTGACCTCCAGGACAACAACCGCATCATCAAAGGGTGAGGAGTCCCCGCTGTGCAGGGGGTAGGGAGGCCGGGTCCCCAAGCAGTCCTTGCCCCTGGGGCACAGGCCCCATGCCTGCCTAGGCAGGTGTGATGACAGGGGTCCACGGTCCAAGGCTTTGACCTTGCCCCCAGGTTAGTTGGTGTGCTGACCAGGTGGAGGCTTTCACTGTGGTCTGGAGGATGTGGGTGGGCCTCCGGGCGGTGAGGGATGAAGGCTGGGAGGTATGTGGATTTGTGGCCGTGTCCAGCTCTGCATGAACGTGGCCTCTGCCTGACACCCAGACCAGCTCCTTTAACCGTATGACCATCCTCAGAGTGGCAGTGACCCAGGAAACAGAGCAGAGCTGGGAGAACTGGCCTGGCCTGCAGGCCCCATCTTAGAGGCTCTGCGTCATCGTCAGACGGGAGTCCACTCCTGGGCTGGGGGAGGGTGGAAGTCGGGGGGATACTGGCAGATGCAGTGGGGCTCAGCCTTTGGATTTTATGTAAAATTCACAAAAGAAAGCTGGAGAATAACAGAGTGACCGGCTTCTCATATTACCAAGTAAGCACCATTGGAAGGGAAAAAAGCCCTGCCATCCAGAAGTCTCACTTTTGAAGGTGCGTTTGAACACCAAAGAGAAGGAAGGACACAATCTCAGAAGCAGGGGTGATCCCGTTTACACATATACACACTCACACGTGCATGCACGCACCTCCCACGTCTTCCCCATCATCCTTATGCCTGTCACTTCCCCATCTGGGAACCAAAGAGTCTGCAGAGATTCCTACCGAATGTGACCCTGCCTGCTCCTCACCCACGGTGCAACCCCGGGAAGTTTCTTTGGCTCTGAGCTCGACCACGTGCACAGAGATTGCACCTCCTGGTGCTAATGAAGGGATTAAACAGGATGAGAGACACAGTCTGCTGAGGGGGAAGGGTACACAGAGCCGGGATTCACTAAACGGTAGGTGTTCCCTGAGGTCACCAGAAGGTAGGGAAGCTGGGAGCAGAGCTCACGGCTGCCCCTGGAGTTTCAGAGGGTCCTTGGGTTGAGGAGGCATCCCATGTCGCATTCCGGCAAGAGGAGAACCCATCCTCCTAAATACCCACAGGGAGAAGATTTGACAGCTTCTTAGAAAGATTTCCCGAAACACCCCTTAGGGGCAGGAAGTTCTAATTTTAGTGCTGACATAAATTTTTCTTGCTGCGATATGTAGTCTATTTACAGAGAGCTCATATCTGTATTTTAGTGGATTTTTACTTCCTGATTCAGAGCTGTAACCAAAGAGCCTAAAGAAACCGTCTGAATTCCGTTTCCCCTCCTCTTAACCCGTGGCCGCGTTGGAATCCCCAGGGGAGCTTTTAAAAAGAACGGATGCCTGGGTCTTGGCCTCAGAGGCTCTGGCTGCTGCTTGGAGTTGGGGATTTTCATAACCTTTCCCGATGATTCTAAGGTGTAGCCAGGGATGAGAATAGAGTTCTTGTCAGGAAGACACAGGCACTCTGGGAGGAGAGCAGAGGGCCTGACCGGCCCGCTTCCCCGAAAGCTGATGGTGCGGGGCCCCGGGCGGGGTTCTGGCTTCTCCACCTGGGCAGCAGACACTAACCGCAGCCTTTCTTTACAGGCTAAGCAGGGTCCCACTGGCTCCTGACATCTGAGCTTGGGGATGTGCCTGCGGCATCCTGAAGCATTACGGTCGTTCAAGCACTGCCCGCACTGGGGACCCAATAGGACGGTGCCGGGTCCACCTCACCAGCCTACCTCCCTCCTGGCTGACAGCCGGGAGTCGCCAGCATTACCTTCCGCTGCCTTTCTCGGGGGCAGCACAGCAGGCCCGGGAGCACCAGCCAGATCCCGGGCTGGCCTGCACCCCTGCACGAGCCGGGGGCCAGCCCCTCTGTCTTCCTCGCTGTGCAGCGAACCTGCCGGCCCGTGGGGGCCAAGGCTCCCGGATGCCCTCCCTCCCCCCGGCCCCGGTGTGCAGGGCTTCACTCCTCAGGGAACAAGAGGGGCCCTCCTGGGGGCTCCCCAGGGGGCAGCGCAGATGACTCCATCCCCGTCTTCCTTCCTCTTCCAGTGTTTCATGTTGAACAAACAGACCTCTCCCGTCTCCCATGGCTGCTGAGGGTCACCCGTCGAGGTCTCAGGTGTGACCGCCCGATTTCCCGTTCCCTCTAGTTAGACCAAGCCTAAAGCTGAGGAACGGGTCTGGGGCACCACCAGATTTGGGGGTTCTCAGCCAGCGGCGTCAACAGTAGCTGTGCCAGTTAGCACAGGCCCGTGAGAGCGGAGACCTGAGGAAGTCAAGGCCTGCAGCTTTCAGAAATGAAATAAACAGGACCCTTTTCTGGGTGGCTGTCACTGGGCTGTTTCGGGAGGCAAGGAGGGCTCTAGGCTGGGTGTGCTCCGGGATCAGGGAGGGCTCTAGGCTGCGTGTGCCCAGGGATCTGTGAGAAGGACTAGGAGACGGAGGCAGGACAGCTCACTGCCTTTCCCTGAACGGGAGCCTGGTTTCAGGGAGGTGCCCAGGGAGGCTGGCCTCCTGCTGGGGTCTGTCTTTCCCAGCTCCCTGTCACTTGAGGAGCTGTGTAAGGGCCTCGAACTGGCAGGGAGGGTCTGTTAGGTTTTTTTAACCTCCAAACCTCCATCCAAGTGCCTATTCCTTTCCACGGAGCCCCTACCACTGTTCAGCTGGCCCTAAATATTGGTTGAGAGCAGTCCTATGGGCCGTTTTGCACATCCTCTCTTTTTGCTCAGAAGCTGGATGGTGCCAGGGTGTGGCATTCAGACGTGTGCATGTCTGGTCTTTCCCTTGCAGGGTACCTCCCTTTCCCTTCACCAGAGCGACTACCCCGCTGGCCTAGGGGTGGGGAAGGGTGTGCAATAAAGTGGCTCCAGCAGGGGCGGGAAAGAGTGAGGAGCCCTACTTGGCGCTTTGAAGCATGAAAACCCAGGAATCCTTCCTGCCTGTCTTTCGGAGCTTCTGCGTCCTCGCGGCTGTTCCGCCTGACAGTCCCCCAGGGCAGCACTGAGGAAGGCCAGGTCCTGGAGTCCGACGTTGTCTGGGCTGGTCCTCCATGGGAAGACCAGCGCCCTGTAAAGACCCGGGGGGGGGAGGGTGTGTGCTGCTGGGTGTGCTTCCTGGGTGCCATCTGAGCCTCAGGCCTTGGGTCACTCAGGCCGGGCAGGCTCAGGTCCTGGGTTCCCAGGAGCCAGCTGTTGCTCCGACGGCCCTGGGCACCGGGC
>NW_024070205.1:74707378-74769334 GCF_014754425.2 Oryx dammah | reverse complement strand
GGGTTCCCAGGAGCCAGCTGTTGCTCCGACGGCCCTGGGCACCGGGCCCCCTCCGGTCTGCCCCGCCCACGAGAAGTGCAGGCCAACACTCCTAGCTCCTCAGCGGCCCTGCCGGGTATGCCCCATGGCAGATTTTCCCTGGCAGCTGCAGCTGCTTCTAAGACCCTGTATGCTGGGTGGAGCCACGGGATCCCCGAAAGCCAAGTGCAGATTTGGGGGAATACTATCCAGGCTCTATGAGCTCGTGAGCACAGGCCAGCAGGGAACCCGCAAGAGCTTCAGTGTGATTCTGTGCTGCAGAGCCCCCAACGGGTGCTCCCAGCCCCCAGCCCAGCAGGGTTTCTGCTGCCCTCTCCGCAGGGAGCACGGAACTGGAGCCAGGCCCATGACCTTGTCCAGTTCCTCCAGAAGCTGGTAAGACACCCCCGCATCAGGTGTCTGATGACCTCTTCTCTCTGGTGATTCCTAACATGAGACTTCAAATGCAGCGCCCATTCAGCTGCTGAGACGTCAACTGGCCACCTGCTGGATGCCAGGCCCTGGGAGGGGAGCCAGAGCTACGTGGCAACTCGGGTGCTGTGCCTGCCCTTGGGGAGCTCACCCCGATGAAGAAGGGCCCTTCAGCACCACAGGAGCAGGCAGAGACAGGAAGGCACAGCTCGGGGGGGGGCAGGGGTCAGGGAAGGACTCGGAGCAGGCAGCTCCAGAGTGGGGTCTTGGCAGGTGATCAGGGTTGCCGGGCAGAGAAGGCATGGGAGGCATCCCTGGCAGGGGGACCAACACCCGCCTTGGTGGGGGAGGAATGGCAGGTATGTGTGTCGCTGCAGAGCATGCTGAGGCAGGAAGTGGGCGTTGAGCACTGGGCGGGGAGCCAGACCCAGAAGCTGCCTCTCGGCCACTCGAAGGAACGCGGGCTTCACCTCAGGGAGCCGCAGAAACAGGTTTTTTTAGGTCAAGCCCAACTGGTGTTTTAAAGACACCTGTGCCTGTGTGGAGCGTGGACTGAAACTCCATGCGTACGATCCTCGTTTGTAAGATGGAGACAGTATCTTTCAAAGCTGTGGGTAGGGACAGATTCTGTGATTCCACAAGGAGTCTGAAACACTCCCTGGGGTCTCTGCACACCCTCCCAGCCCCGCCTCCCGCCGCTGAGGCCACCACACAGGCTGGGTGGGAAAACTGGAGCCCTTGTTACTTATCAGCCCATTGGTGGCTCAGGTCCGTCGCAAACCTTGGGGAAGAGGCCCCACGGCATTCAGATCGATGGTGAACATGCCATTAAAACAGGCCGCTCGGTTCAAGGGGCACCTGGAAGGAAGCAGCGGAGATGGGCCGGGACCCTGGGGCCTCAGGGCGATAGTTTTTGCGACTCTCAGAATCTGTGTAGTTTCCTCTGTACAGACAGGCATTCTGATTCAAAACCCAGATTCTGGGACTCTCCTCACCTCCTGATTCCCATCTGTAAGGGTGTGGCCCTGGAGCCTGCCTTGTGGACGTTTCCCCCATGATTCTCCCACAAGCTCTAAAGTTCAAGGACACCGAGGCAGTTTGCGGCCTCCAGTAAAGGCTGTATGGACGCCCGGTATGGGCCCGTGGGCAGCGGTGGACACCGGACCAGGCGCCAGCCCACAACCTGCTGGCTGAGGCTGGGGAAGCTGGTCTCAGGGACAGCGGCGTGGCCTCCCTCCTCCTGGGCCAGCACGCACTCTCTGAGGCCACCTCCTTGCAGCAGGGACAGCCCCAGAGGATTCCCACAGCCGGTCATCCCGGGCTCACTCCCACACTGCTTCAGTGATTTTGCAAAGCATGGGATTCCTGGCTGCTTTTTGCTTCATCTCACACACGCACACGCCAAAAAAACCTCTGTAATCCAGCAACCCCAATGGGAGGTGGTCAGGAATGAGCCAGCGTGACCTGAAGTAGCTTCAGCGTATTCTTGGAAGCTCAGAATCGAATCACTGCGGGTACTTGACGCAGTCCGTCCTTTCCCTGGAGCCTTCGTGAGCCCGAGAGAGAAGAGTGGGAGTAAGGGAAGGAGGGAAGGATGGGGAGGGAAGGAGAGGTAGAGGGTGGAGAGGGAGAGACAGAGGGGAGAGGGGGCAGAGATGAGAGGAGCCGGGGAGGCCCAGAGGAGGGACAGGCGTGTGCGTGCGCGCGTGCACGCACGCACATGCCTCCAGTGAGAAGCGGCCCCAGGCCCCTCTGCCCCTGCCCTGGCCACTGCTGCCGGCCACGGCGATGGCTTGGTCCTGGAACGTCCGTGGCTGTGTCCCGGCGCCCTGCTCTGGCTGAGGGCAACAGCTGCTGACAAACAGGCCTGGAATATCTGAGTTTTTCCAACAGGAGAGAAGAAACTTCCACATGGAAACCGGCCTTATCGTGAGCCTGGCAGAGTGGCTGGGGACAGGAGAGTTCCGTAACTGAGGCACAGATGGAGGAGGCTGCCCCACACTGCTGGAAAGCCAGCCTCACTGCCTCGCATCTTACACAGTGACGCCACCCCAGGAGCCCTCGTGTTCCTGCTCACGCTGCCAGCCTGGTCTGACCCTCTGGACACCAGGCAGTGCGAAGGACCTAGAGGATCCCCCAGGAGCACTGGTGTTACACACAAAACCCAAGCCCTTGAGAAGGACGAGGTTCCCCCAAACCCCCACCTCGGCCAGTTACTAGCATAGGAAGGCAGAGAATCCACCCCGGTGACCAGCAACTTTCTCCCGGCTCCCACAGGTCCTGGGGGCCTTCTAGTCTCCCTGGACCAGACAGTTCCTTCATCTCTCCCTCCCTGGGTGCAGGGGCCATGGCTTGAAGGGATACTAAGAAATAAATTCTGTATTAGGTACAGGTTGGGAGCCTACAGCCGAGTTCATTTCGCTAAATGTTTAACGAGCACCTCCTATCTGCCCCGCACAGTGGCAGAAAGACTGACAAGTAAGGGAGACAAGAATGTGCAAACCTAATTGTGACTCATGTCAGGATGATGTGGATGCAGGAGAAACAATGAATTCGGGCTGGGGGACTCTGGGAAGACCCTAGGGAGGGCCTGCTATCTGGACTAGACTTTGAAAGTTGAACAAGATTGCAACAGAGAGAGAAAAATGGGGAAAGATTTTCTCCAAACAGCACCTACAAAGTGAGATCAGAGGTTTTAAACGCTGCCATTTGTATCACACCAGCTGGGCAGTGCCAAAGCAAAATCAGAGATCTCAATCCAACCTGTGACACCTTTGAGGGCCAGTCACATGCCTTCTCTGACCCTCAGTTCTCTCATCTGTAAAGTAGGCATGCCAGCCACTTCACAGAGTTGCTGTGAAGATGAGGTCATTCAAGCCAAGGGTGCTTGCCATATATCAGGTATTCAATGCATGCTTCTTTTTCTAGAAACATATATATATATATATGTATGTATAACACACTGCACTTTACAAAGGACCATCACAAACACTTTAATTCCCCAACAATGTGTTGTCACGGTGCCTGCTCACAGTCTAGCAATGAAAGGTGCTCCCCACTCTCTGAGGAGGCTGAGCTCTGCATGCAGAAGCTGCCGGGAGGGGAAGCCGTGAGGAAGAGACATTCTCCAGCAGTTTCTCAAGGTAAGAGCACTTTTCCTCAGATGTCTACTGAGCAGCTCACACAGTCCCAACTGCCCGCTGCCTTGGTCCCATTTTCGGAGTGTGGTCTCGGTCATGTTCATCAAACTCACATGAGATACAAGCCAATGTCCAGACTTAGGGAACTGATCTCTGCAGGGAGGGTCTGGAATCCACATTTGGAAGAAACTCATGCTCATAAAGACTGGGAAGGTTGGGGGGCCATTATGCCTGCTGCTCCTTCAGCCTGGACCTTCCTTGCTCAGATAGACAATGGGCTGGCTCCACTCGGGGCTGTGTTTAAACGTCTGCCCCTCAGAGAGGTGCTTCTTGCCTCCAGTCCAATCCGACAGCCCCTGCTGCTCTCTGTCCCTCACTGTGCTTTGTTTGCCACCAAGTGTGCATGACCTGAGGCTCTGTTACACTCAGGTTGACATGTCTAGTGGCTGACTCTCGCCTATACTTTTATTAGCTTCAGGAACATGGCCATTTCACTGTCGCACCTTTGATGCCTAAAATAGCACCTGAGATGCAGTGGATATTAGGTGATCCCTTGTTAAATGAGTAATTGCTCTGTGCTCTTAAGGATGGCAGGGAGGGGGTCATTTGTGCTGTTGACCAAGTACTTCCAGCTCTTGCCATCCTGAGCACAAGGAAGGAATGCACTTCTGCCCTCCTTGTGGAGGGTGGGCTTTAGAACTAATTCTAGCCGACGAGGAGCGAGCAGAAGTAGCTGGGGCTTTTGCGTGCTGCTATCGGAGCCTCGGGGATCTCTGCGTCCCTCTGGTTTGCTGCTGGGCAACATGCTATGTGGCACCTCCATCAGCCTGGATCCCTGACTCTGAGGAACAAAGTCTCCCCACCAACAGGCAAGGGGGTCTGTGGTGTGAGTGAGAAAGCAGTCTCTGGGTGCAAGGCACTGGGATGTGGGGGTTGTTTACTGCAGCGTAGCCTGACCTGTCCTCACAGGTCCAGTGACCCCAAGCAGACAGTTGTACTGGCACAATCACTGGGAGGTCCCTAAGTCCCTTTGGGGGTTTCAGGCGGCTTCAAACGCCTCCAAGCCAGACAAACCCAGAAACTTCCCCTTCAGAAAGTCAGGCCACATTCTCTCCTCCTCTTTTCCTTCCTACTTGGAAGCTCCCTGGTGGGTGGGGGCGTGGAGTGGGATGGGGTGGGGGTGTTAGGAGATAGTCTTGAAACAACTCACCCACTGGGGGAACCAAGAGACCACCTCTGAAGTGACCTCACACACTCAAACTCACTGTTAGCATCCTTCCCTTTGGTCAAAAGGAAAAACAGCACACGCACTCTTCTGGGAGTGAGTCACAAGCAGAAAAAAGTCAGTGGCCCCGAGCCAAGAGGATCTGCTAACGAGGGGAGAAAACTCCCAGCGGAGGTGTCTCAGCAGATGCTGTGGTCTCGCCCTTGTGGCCAGCGTGAGCAAAGACCAACCCGAGCAGTTCCGAAGTTCAGCCTCAGACAGTACGCCAGGTCCTGACCCTACCAGGAGCCTGGAGTTTATTTAGTACTTCCCTGATGAAGGAAAATGGGCTGTGTGTGTGCGTGTGTGCGTGTATGTGTGTGCGTGTGATGGGAGAGGGTGCTCTTCTGGGGAAGAAGGAGACTAGGCTGGGAAAGATGACTTCAGAAGAGGCAAGTTCCCGGCAGAGAGCCTCCTGCTGGGGTTCAGGAGAGGCAGCAGCCTCACTTGCCCTCAGTCTCTAGCTCAGGGAGATGAACTGGGAGATAGACTTGATGCATTTTTCGGGTTGGTCACATGGAATTATGTCATCGCCACTTTTTCTCCCTTCCGTCCCTGAAGCCACACGCTGGACTCTGGCCCTGCTGCAGCGCTTTCTCCCTGCGCTCCTCCAGATCAGAGCTGGGGCAGGACAGCGAAACCAGAGCACTTCTCTGCCCAGCTCAGGAACCTGGGCAAAGGGGTTTATGCCTGATTATTCCAGACAGTCCTCAGCTTCCCAGGGCCAGAGGAGACACTCATCCCGTGAGCCTCTCCATCCCAGGAATCTGGGCTGGGCTGCCCAAACTCATGCTGAGGGGAGGGGGATGAAGGACAGAAATGGCCATTGTTGGTAATTTCAAAAGGGCATTTCAAAACTGGCTCCTCGGTGACTCACCCTCTGCCAGATCCCTCTCCTTGCCACATCAGACATCACCAGAGCTCGAGCTTGGCCCACACCCTGGGCCTCTCCCAGCCCTCTGCTCTCCCAAGGTTGGAGGAAGTGATCTTCAAACAAGTCTCAAGCCTGTGGCCAGAGGTGGATAATACAGGATGGATTCAAGCAAACGTATATGCAATACAGGCTTCTGCAATGGCCTCTCGAGAACTGCTTGCAGAAGAAGTGGGAGAGATGAGGGACAAAAGACCACAAAGGCAAATAGGTCTTTTCTGGGTCAACATCTGCCAGAAAACATTGCAGAATTATTCTCCCACTGTGTTCTTCTCAGTCGTGTTCCACTGAACTTCACCTGCTCTGCAGGGCAAAGAACAGAGAATCCTATTTCTTCTTGCCACATTCGATCTAAAGTAATAGACCAGCAGCATCAACACTGCCTGGGAACTTGTTTAAAATGCAAAATCTCAAACTGTTACATAAAGGATGGGCAAGCAACAAGGGAACTACAGTCAATGTCCTGTAATAAACCATAACGGGAAAGAAAAAATATACAAAATCCCAAACCCCAGGCCCAGACAAACTGACTCAGAAACTCAGGGGGTGGAGCTTGGTAATCTGTAATTCAACAAGCCCTCCAGGTGACGGTGATGTATGGCAGCATTTGAAAACCACTGATGTAGAGAAAGCAAGGTTCAGACAGGGGAGAGGAGAGGGGCAGGAGGGGAGCAGAGCGGGGTGGCTGTGGCTCACAGGCCCCCCAACCTCACACCTTCTGCTTCATAGCTCTGTGCTCTCGGCCACATTCTTGCCACGCACTCAGAAACGGCCTCATGAGGTGAGAATCTTTGGTTGAGACCCAGGGATCAAAGGATTCATGGTTGCCACCACCATGAGGGAGAAGCCGTGGGCCAAAGCAAGCTGGGCATTCCCTGGCCTCTCGACTGTTGAAATTTTAAGAATCACCTAAAAGACGAAACTCCAAGGGGAAATCCAAAAGCAAAAGTGAAGATTCCCCTAGAAGACACTAGGGGGAGACCCATCTCTGGCCTGGGAAGGGGAAGGAGCAACTCAGGTCCAGAAGAATTCAGACCATGTGTTTCTCAAGTTGATTTGCTGGTGACCTCTGCTAAATCAACCAAATTGAACCGCACCTCTCGGGAGGACAGGCACTGACCACTGAGGCAGAGTGATGGAACCAGAGGATGAGGAAAGCGTCAAGTGTCTGCTCACTCCCAGTCCAGTTTCCGGCTAAGGAAACTACAGAGGCTAGAGAGGACCCGGGGTCACACAGCAGGTCTGTGACGGGACACAGGTTCAGAGCCCCAGCAGGCCCGGTTCCCCACCCAGGAGAGAAGGGCAGGGCTGCTTACCTACTTGGTGCGACCCAGGGCTAAAAGACAATGCTACCCTTTTGTTCAAAAACTGTTAAGGCTTTCAAGGCGAGGACAGCAGAGCATTACAATCGAGAGGAGGGGGAGCTTGTGAAGACTGATAGAAAGGAATCTCTCTTTGAGTCCCACAGGGCTGTCCACACACCAGGTGCAAAGCAGGGCTTTTGCGGGCGGGGGTGGTGGTGGTATTTCCACAGTAATTACTAGAACATCTATGGCGAGAGGCAGATTTGACTTAGAAAGGAAAGCTCTCCCAACCCACGGGGGCCCGGAGTGTTGGCACGGACCTAGGATCACCAGAACTCCAGCCTTCCGGGAAAGGACTCTCCTACCGGCCAGGGCTGCTGCGAAAGGGGAAATCCAACCAGGGTGCACGCGGCGCGCGGACAGCCCGCTGCCATCAGCATCGGAAGCGTCCCCCGCCGTCACGGGACTCGGAGCCGCCGTGGGCCCGCGAGCCGGAGCCGGGCATCCCCTGCGTGCGCCCGGCTCGGGGCGCGCAGGGGCGGCGGACTGCGGCGAGCGCCGGAGGGGAAGGAAGCGTCCCTCCGGTCGGCGTGAAAACCGGGAGGCCAGCGGGCCGACTCTGAGCCGGTGGACGTCTCGCTGGACCCCCATTCTCCGTTTCTAAGCCCTTCCCTCTGGCCCGCTCCCTCCTCGGGCCGGGTTGGGGTGTGGATTGGGGGCGTGGGAACCTGGGGTGGCGGGTGAAAATCTGGGGTTGGGGTGAAGGATGGGAGAGGAGAGGAGGTAGGGCTGAAGGCAGGAGGCTCCCACAGAATGCCTCTTCCGAGTTGTCCTGTAAAGAAGCTTTCCACGTGCAACCCTTCAGCTGCCCCGGCTACCTGAAGACACCCCGAAATCCACACTCGCCCAGGCGTCCCCCACTGCCGCCCCTGCCCCTCGGGCGGTCGGTGGTTCCCTTGGGTCGTCCTTCCTGCCTCTCCGAGGTCTCCCCGCCCCCGCCCCGCCCCGCAGGCTGCGGTCCCTTTAAAGGCGCGCCGGTCTGGGGCCGCCCCGCTCTCGAGGCGGACTCGGGAGGAGCGCCAGCGCGGAGAGCTGCCCGGCATGGCCATGGCGTCCCCGGCCATCGGGCAGCGCCCGTACCGGCTGCTCTTGGAGCCAGAACCGCCGCGCTATCTGCAGAGCCTGAGCGGCCCCGAGCTGCCGCCGCCGCCGCTGCCGCCGGGCCACTCCTCGCGCCGCTGCGCCCCCGCGTCCCTCTCCACTGCGCCAGGGGCGCACGAGAGACGCAGTGCCCGGAGGGCCGCCCGGGGGGACCCGGAGCCCCAGCCCCGGGCCTCCCGACCCGCTCGCCCTCTCCGGCCTGGTCTGCAGCAGAGACTGCGGCGGCGGCCTGGCGCGCCCCGGCCCCGCGACGTGCGCAGCATCTTCGAGCAGCCGCAGGATCCCCGCGTCCCGGCAGAGCGAGGCGAGGGCCACTGCTTCGTGGAACTGGCGCTGCGGGGCGGCCGCGGCTGGTGCGACCTGTGCGGGCGAGAGGTGTGGCGGCGGGCGCTGCGCTGCGCTAGTAAGTGTGAGGGTCGGGTCGGGACGGGACGGGACGGGGCGGGGCGGGGCAGGGCAGGGCGGGGCTGGGGGGCGCGGGAAGACCGCAGTCCGCCCGCGAGCGGCTGCGAGCGAGCCGGCTGGGGCGAGCCGAGAGGGGGCGCTGCCCGCTCCGGCTCCAGGGGAGACCAGGATTTTCACCGAGGGAGGTAGCCCCTGGACACACTCTGCTCCGGAGTGCCCTTAGGTATGCTTATGCGATATTTAACAAACACCTCTCCTCTGACAGGTGCGCGCCTCGCCCCTCTCCAGAAACAGCCAGTACACACACAGACACACACACAGACACACACACAGAGACACACACACAGAGACACACACACACAGAGGCTGGGGTTGATGCCTGATGCTACCAGATCATTCCCTTGTCTCCAGTGCCCTCTCTCGCTTTTTTGTAGCTTCTTGAGAGTGGGTTGTGAGGCTATTCTTGAGATGACCGTTTGGCCTCTGCTTATTAGGGTAATGGCAGATAACTTTGCCTGCCTGCCTGCCTGTGGTACACCCTTCCTCCAGGGTGACCTGTGGGGACAGGGGAGAGACCTGGTTGGGCTTTGGATTGACAGAGGCCATGAGGCTTGAGAAGAGGGTGAAGTGACCCTGGATCCATGCCCTCTCCGGCCTTCCACCTCTGGCCCCTCGGACCTTTGCCCTCTGCTCTGATGTTTGGCTGGGCCCTGCTTCCTCCTCTTCTTCCTACTGGCTACTGCACCAGGTATCAGGCTCAAGAATTACCCAACTACCTGCTCTGTCTCACCCTCCCCAGAGCTCTCAGGTCCCTCCAGCCTCCTCCTCTGAGCCAGAATCTTCTCAAAGCCTGACTATAAAACCCTGGACATCCACTGTATAGATTTTCTGAGCACAAATGCAGTCTTCTTAGGGGTTTGTTATTTTTCTCTTCCAGCAGTTAGGTGTGTATATTTCTTCAGTGATGTTTCTTTTTTTCTTTTCCAATTAGATTTATCTAGAAAAACAGATTTTCCTATTAGACTTATCTAGAAATATAGATTTTTTTTCCTATTAGATTTCTCTAGAAAAATAGATTTCTTCTTTTCCTGTTCCCCACCCCATATTTGCTGTTGTCATATTTGGCAGACGATACCCACACCCATATGCATATGTGTTTATATAGATAGTTTAAATATCTGAAGCACAAGGTGCAGACGATGGTACAGCCTAGAAAGCCTCTCTGGAAATGGCTTGGGGTTGCATCTTTCAGCCAAGCCTCTTCCCTCATGACAGCAGCCCCCATCTCCCATCCAGCTGTAGCACTGCGCAGCAGCAGCTATTACACCCTCATCAGGAAAGCCTGACCTGGCCTCTCTGCAGTCCCCAGCCAAGGCCACGCAGTGTGCTTCCCACTGCAGCTGGCTTCAGGGAAGCAGAGCTCAGGCTCGAAGCCAGGATCAAGTGGAAGAGGAGTGTGGGAGGTGGGGGTGGGTTCTGCTCCCTCCACCATCAGAACTCCGTTCAGGTGCTAATTAATAAGGAAAGGGGCATAGATACAGAAATGTGTGATGTGGGTGGAGGGCTGCTGTCACTTGGCAAACCGCCCTGACCTTCAGTAGAATCAAATGCAACTTTCCCACAGATGTGTTTGCAGCTTTTGCCCTCTCAAGGGCCCTGGGGTACTTTACTGCCTCCCAACAGTAACATAGAGAGGAAGTATCCTCTTTGTAATGGGTTTTAATGTGCTGGAATCCCAGGAAAGCTGCTTCGTTGGAAGTCTAGTTTGTATTAGGACATTGAGGACTTCCAGTTAGTCCAGTGGTTAGGACTCGGTGCTTCCGCTGCAGGGTTTGATCCCTCATCGGGAAACTTAATATATTGCATGCCGTGCAGCATGGCAAAAACCAAGAAAAGTTTAAAAGTAAGAGTGGAAAAGACACTGGGGGACTGTATAAATTGTTGAACATTTGGCATATAGTTTTACGACTTGCGGGGTTGTTATTGGTAATGGTGTCTGTGTGTTTATTTGTGTATATGCATGATACTCCATGATTAAATGGATTTATGCAGGGCTTCCCTTGTGGCTCAGCTGGTAAAGAATCTGCCTGCAGTGCGGTAGACCTGGGTTTGATCTCTGGGTTGGAAAGATCCGCTGGAGAAGGGAAAGGCTACCCATTCCAGTATTCTGGCCTGGAGCATTCCATGGGGTCTCAAAGAGTCGGACACAACTGAGTGACTCTCACGTTCATACTTTCACGTTAGACAGTTTCTTGTGAAAGGAAGCCCCAGGTGAATAGGCGTGTCCTCTGATTTCTGTGTGACTTGGTAGCCCTCAGCTAGATGGGTTAGTACCAACCAGGGATGTCTGAACACCAGAGAGGGAGCAGAGTTGGAATCAAGGGGCTACAGAGAGGAGCCTCTGTTTGTCATTACTAATATTAGCAGTTGAGAAATGTTCTGATGGCTGGCAGGTAGAGACACAGCAGGCCAAACTCACCAATCATCTTTCTCTCAACTGAAGTTCGAATTCCATGGTGGGGTGGGTTTGTTTTATCTTTGTTTTAAAAAGCAAGGGTCAGAAACATGACTTTTGAAGGGCAGTACTCTGCAGTGCCTAAGAGAACAGCCTGCAACCAGAAGACCTAGGTTTGAATCCTCATTCTGCCGATTAGTCTCTGTGTGACCCTGAGTACCTCTATGTTCCACTTCTGTGTTTTAAAAAATGGAGCTGATAGCATTACCTTCTCAGTTGTGTTCATGTGAGAATTAAATGAATTAATATATGGAAAGGGCTTAGAACAGTGCCTGGTAGAAGGCAATGTAAATGTTTAGGGCACTATGAATGTTATTATCATCCCCTCCCATCCAGCAGCTGTAACAATTTGCCTGGGCTCCCGACGCTTCTTAGGATCACCTTTCCGAACAGTGGGAGCAGTTTTCCAGCTCTGCCTGGTTGCTGAGCTGGTGCGGGAAGAGGGTGTCCCGCGCAGCTCAGGTGGGGCAGTGCCACCCCGCCTGCTGTGGGCATCCTTACAGCGTGTTGGTGGCCTCGAGGCCATCGGGACCCTAGCACCTTGTATTTGTACCACTTGTCCTCAGCACAGAACACAGTCTCGTGCCTGATAAAGGCAGTCTGTTTTTACTATTAAATCTCCCAGCTCTTGGAAATACGTATAAATGTCTTGTGTAAATGACATCTGTCTCAGCAGGAGGTTGACACTGGGTGGGAGCTGTGTTGGCAAAATGGGCTTTTAATAAGGGAAGCTTTTAGAAAACTGTCTTCCCACTGCCTTTTCCGTGAAAATCCCTCTATCTCAAGCTTACCCCTACTTCAAGGACTATCATGGAGCTCTGGTTAATGCTGGATTTGCCAACAGGAGACGTTCAAAGTTGATATTCATTTCTAGGATTAAAGAACTCGTGTTTATTAGATAGAGAAGGAAATCTGGTGGGGACTGGGAGGGGGAGATAGAGAGATTATATGAAGTCGTGTGTGTGTGTCTGGGGGTGGAGGGACAGTGGCCGTGGTGAGAATCCGTTTCCAGCATTCCAAGAGGGAATGGTCAATAGCACACAATCCTTGGAACTCTCACGGACTGCCCTTTGCCTTTCTTCTCAGGGAATGTCCCATATAGGTTGTGGACCCTTTCTTCTACAGAAGGAACATGGAGTTAACCTTTCATCTTGTTTTGGTGGATGCGTTAGCCATCTTGGAATAGGAAATGGTCTGGAAAATGGGAAAAGCTAAGTCCAACTCAACACTGAGAGAGGGATACTTGGACATCCCTTGCACATTACTAGTGGAGCGGGTCCTCCCCGGAGGGGTGTGTTCAGAGCTGTAAAGGGTTACGTGGTTGGGGTGGTAGGGTGAAGGGGGGGGCCCTGGAGCTCACCATCCTGACCTCTCCCTCCTGTGGGAGACCTGTGTTATGGTGGGAGTGTGAAGTGTTTGCCATGGAGCCTGCTGGCATGGGAACAGGGACCTCCTGGATGAGGGCCCCTTGTCGAGCCTTGCTAGCTCTGTCTCATCACAGCATCAGTGGTCAGGCTTAACCCACCTCTCTGCACAGAGTGGACCCCCCCGCCATGTGACAGCCACAGAGTCCCACAGACCCAGCTCCTCTCTTGGGTTCTTTGCAGAAGAGGTTACTGGGACACAGACACTGAGTCTCTCTGTAGCAGACCCAGGAACCTGGGGCACTTGGAAAGTGTTTCATTTGTCCAGGACACTTGGTTACACTAAAGTATGTGGCTTAAAGTATTCTCATTGATTCAGGCCCATGCTTGGCCTTGGAGGTTAGGAAAAGTAAGCCCTGAAATGGACATTTCGTTGTTAGAGATAGTGGAATCCCCCACCTCTCTTCCCTCCTCTGCTTCTGGCTCTGATTGGGGTTTTTCCTTGGGGAGAGTCCTGGTGGAGGGCTGGGGGACATGGGAGGACAGAGGAAGGACCTGGACGCCTTGAGAGAGGCCATCTGAGGCCCCCAAGCTGCTGCTGTCTGTCTCTTCTCCTCCCTGCTTCCTGTATTTTCACAAGATGAAAGTGAAAGGATTAAATGTGGGTTTAATTTTTTCCCCCTATCTATCAGAGCATAAAAATTTCTGATTATGGAGTAAGAGGGGCTTGAATCCCAGGTCAAAATGATTAATGCCACTTGTCTGCCAGCCTAATTAGACTTGGTAATGAACGTGTGTGTTCTCCGGCTGATCCTGCAGAGTTATTGGGGGGAAGTGAGTTGACATCTCCCCTCAGCTATGTGGGCTTGATCCGGGATCCTCTCTCTTCTCCCCAAGTTTACCAGTGAATTCAGCTGGCACCAAGCCTGGCACATAGGCCTTGTGGGACAGGGGAAAGACAGCCCCCAGCTCTGCCTGGCTGCTGAGGGGATCCTATAGACCCAAGAAGCTGGCTGCAGCCCCTGGAGGGGACGCAGGGGCTCAGAGAGTGGCTGAGACTCAGGGCAGGCCCGGCACGGCTCTAAGAACGATACGCGCCAGAGGAATTCTTCACGGGTCCACAGTGCCTTTTCTCTGAGGAGCCTACAGCTTTTGCCTGCTGCTTTCACATACATCCCAGAACAGATTCACGAGGTCAGGACGCAGGGAGGCTTCTGCTGGGGTCTCGGACGGAGGCGCCCGTCCATCGGGTAGGGGCAGTGGAACTTAGAGCCTCATGCAGAGCAAACCCGAACTGCCCTGACACCAGCTCAGGCTGTCACGCCATTTCCTGCCTTTGGTCCACACCCAGCATCTGGGGAACCTCTGGCCACTGCTCATGGGGGCATCGCAGCCCCTGCCTCTCCAGGGGCCCTCCCGATCCCCACCCCTCAGCCCGCAGTCTCCCGGGGGAAGGATCTGCGTTCTCCTCTGGCCCTGCCTGCTGAGACGCTGTGGAGGCTGCTGAGGAAGCTGGTCTCATCAGAGGGCCTTCCTGGTTGCCGTCCTCCGATGACACGGTGAGTACCCTTGGGCAGGTGTTTGCGGGTGTGCAGAGCAGGCGGAGGGGACATCTCTCCACCTCGCCGGCTTCCATCAGTACCCACCCCGCGGTCCTGCCGTGCCCGTGGGGGAGGCTTCCTGCCTCTCAGAGGGCCTCGCCCCGCCCCGCCCGCCCCCCGGCCGCCGCCCCCCGGGGCCTGGTCACTCTCCTCTGCTGGGTCGGGAAGTGCTGCAGGCAGCTGACGCTGGCAAGGCCGGCCCTGACCCGGGAGATGGCTGTGCCTTTAGTCACTTTCGGTTTTTCTCCAAGAGTTTTGGCAGCTTCTCCATGCATGCTCGGGGCCGGATCTCCGGGCTGGGAGGGGTGCTGGGCTGGCTTTCGGGGGACGAGGTGATGGCGGCAGGCTCAGTCCCCTGCTGGAAGTAGAGTAAAATCGGCGCCGGGGAGGACTCACAGGAGTGCTCCCCCAAGGTCAGCGCCGTCTTGACCTGGACCTGGGAGGTGATCCTGGGTGTTCTTGAAGGGCCCCCGCACCCTGACAATGTGGGCAGAGCCTGGCGGAGTCTGGGCGCCCTCTGCTCTGGGGTGTTGGCCGCCCTGGCCGGCAGGTCCACGCAGGGCCTGTTGGAGCCTGCCTGTGGCTCCTGGCGCGGAGAGCATTCTTGAGAGATGTACCCACAGGGAAGCTGTGATGCTGGGCTCTCGTTTGCCTTGTTTGGAGAGGAAGAGGGGAGCGTGGCAGGTCTGTCCTGGCACGGCAGCCCCGTGCCCAACCTCCTGGCGGAGAGCGCTCTGTCCTGTGAGCCCTGACTGCTGTAGCGCCCCCCGATGTTCTTCAGGGTTTTCTGGCTCACCCCTGTTCCCCTGGCCTCATTGAGGGTGTCGTCGGGGTGTGGGGGACACGAGCAGATGTTGTGTCGTGGGTTGGGAAGAGGTGGTGTTGAAAAGTTCCAGCAGTTCCTATGTGTGACTGGGTGGGCAGGCAGGCAGGCAGGCAGCCGGGTATGTCTCTCGCCTGTGACCGCAGCGAGGCTGGGTCGTGTTTGCTGTTCAGCGAAGGGCCTGTAGGCCACCTTCTGCTCCCCCTCCCTGCTTCTTGAACAAACATTTCCAGGGCGGAGCAGATCTTACTCAGAAGTCTGCAGTGGCTGTTGGCTTAGGGCTGCTAAAACATGAAAACTTGGCTTCTGTGTACCTTTCATAAATCAAACCACAGGTCCGCAAAAGTCAGGTCTGAAAGAAGAGTGATGTTCTTTGCCCATTTTGTTTTTTTTTTTAATCCTTTTATGTTTTGTTTCTCCTGGATGCCGGATCTGGGAAAGAATCATCATATTTGCTGAAGATGCAAATTGGTATTCTGTGAGTCTACAAAGATGGAGATATTCACGCGAAAGAAGAAAGTACTGGGAATGGCCAAGGAACTATGGGAGCAGAGATCACTCTTATCTCAGAGATGCCTTGGCCGGATCGAAAGTGCTTTCTGGCCTGCTGGCTCTGTTGGGCCCAGCAGCGCCCTTGAGAGGCAGGCAGGGCTGGTGGGTCGTGGTCATCTCACAGACCAGGAGACCCGGCACCCAGAGAGGCAGGGGCTTCTCTGGTGACCCAGAGGGTTAGCGCCCGAACCCAACACCGGCCGCATTTTGCCCTGTGAGCTGATGTCACTGAACGCGCCAGCTAGTGCAGCTTCCTCGTTCACCTGCCAACAAATGCTGAAATGTCCGTAAAAAGAGATGCAGAAACAGAGAGGGGTGAGCCAAGGGGTGGCTGAGCCCTGTCCAAGCTCGAGGATCAGTCGGGTCCTGGACAGTGGAGAGCTGGCGGCCCTTCAGCCTGTTCTCAGGCTTCGGTTTCTAAACAGATATTCAGCATGTGTAAATCACGAGGTCCTGAAACAAAAGGTGACGTTTTTCTTCAATCTCAAGATTAAAGGAAGAAGTGTGTGTCTCCACCCCCACACCACTGGTGTTAGGTGTGTGTAGTGGGGTGGGCATGGAAATGCAGGTTGAAGACTTTTTCTGGAACAGGAAAGATCCTCCTTGCTGTGACCCAGGGTCAGAGTTCATGACACAGGACCAAAGAGAAATTAGGTTGTGTCTCAGAGGGGACAACGATGGGAAGGTGAGTTGGATGATTGGGACTGGAAAATAGACTGAGGTTTGTATCGTGGGCCTCTTCCCTGTCCCGGGCAATGGTGTGACTGAGTTGGGGACAGCAAAAAGCCCCCCTCCCCCTCCCCCAACTCTGACAGTGTGTCTCCAGGTCAGGCTCATATTTGGGTGTCATCACTTACTTTCCTTGCTGACTTGGAGGAAGCTGTTTTTTCCATCTAAGTTAAATGGAAGCTGGAGGCTTTGTGGTTTCTGTTGAAACAATTATGTCCTTTCTGCAACTGAGGAAAGTATTAAAAATCCAAAGAATAAGATGCCTTATTATTCAAATGGAACAAAAGACTCCAGCTGTAACTTGAGAGTTTTTAGAAAAAAGAGGTTGAGCATACAGTATGTAAATGTCTCTTCTAGTATTGAAAGTTTTTAAAAGCAATCTGGAAGCACCTTTTTATAAATAGGGTATATCATGGTGAGAATTTATTGCAACCCAGCACGTAGGATGGTGAAGGATGTTCCTCCAAATTATGTTGGCCTTGGCTGGACTCTTCAGCATGACCCTCTGACCAGAGGGTCAGTGCTTAGATGCTGGGGCAGCAAGAGGTCATTGTGTTCCTCCTAAAATATTCCTACAGGAGAAAACCTATCCAAGTTTTCAAAAGATCAGGAGTAAGGATTCTAGAACCTTCCAAAACCCTGTCTGGCTTCTCAGCCAGTTCTTTCCTGCTGGCTTCCCCAGTGACTTAACCTGTCCACAAAACATCTCTGTGATGAGGAAGAGGGGAAGTGAGATCAGTGCCTCCTCAAGCCCAAGTGGGGCATTCAGGAGGGATTTTCCCCCATGACACATGACTCAGGATTTAAAATTCCCCCAGGAGGTGCGTGTCCTCCTCTCTGAGCATGAGAATGGGAATGCCACCCTTGTCTGTCCTTAGCCAGGCGGGAAAGCCTGGGTCCTTGTGAAGATCTTATGCCCCAGTGGGGCCAGGAACCTGGGCTCTGGACCTCGCACGGTGAGCTGCTATCATCTCAGGACCTGGACTCACTTGTAAGTCTTGTCTATGCAGAGCTGCTGGGTAAACTTGTTGTCTAGCTGCTGTTGTGTCTGACTCTTTTGCAACCCCATGGACTGTATATAGCCCACCAGGTTCCTCTGTCCATGGAATTCTCCCAGCAGGAATACTGCAGTGGGCAGCTATTCCCTTCTCCAGGGGATCTTCCCAACCCAGGGATCGAACCCAGGTCTCTTGCACGGGCAGGTGGGGTCTTCACCACTGAGGCACCAGGGAAGCTGCTGGGTAAACTAGAGGATCACAAAAAAGACCATTAGCAGTCCCCCACGAGGAAGCATTAGGGAGAAAGAACCAGTGTCCCAGCCCGCGGAAGGGGGCCTTTGGAGACATCTCTGTATTAAATAGATGACTTATAAACTGTGTGTTTTATTGTTCCTATACCAAGTGCTGAGGGCCTCAGCAGGGAGGGGTGGTCCAGCTGGGTCCTCCTGGCCAGAGCTCCTGTGAGGGGGCAGGTGGTCAGGGGGGCAGTTTGGAAGGTCAGGTGCAGTTTAGGTTTGTTCTACTATTTTCTCCTCTCGGTGGCTGGAGGACCTTGCCTCTGGGATACGATGCCACTCAGCGTTCTCTGTGGCCTAGGGAAGAACCACAGCATAAAGGGGCGGAAGCAGGTTGGAGGCTGCACGAGGGCCCACGGGACTCTCAGCTGATCTCGTGAGCGTTCCCTTTCTGGACTCAGCCCGCAGAGGTGTAGATGCAGCTTCCTTGGTCCTCGGGGGTCGCTCTCCTCTGGTTGGAGGACGGCGCCCCCCTCCATGTGAAGTGGGGCCCTGCCAGCGGCCGGTGGTTGAGTTCTGGAGCCTCTGGGCAGCGTGGAAGCAGGATCCCTCTCCCTGATCTTCCTAGAAGGTTCTGCCACTGCTAATTGCCCACCTTGCCCAGGTCACAGCCTGTCTGGGGACATCCTCCCCAGGACTCGGGTGCTTCTGCGAGTCATGTTGAGGGGACACCCTGTGAACCCCACGTTAGGGCAAGAGAACAACAGCTCTGCCTCTCCTGTGTGTCTACTCAGTTGCTCAGTCATGTCCAAATCTGCAGCCCCCTGGACTGTAGCCTGCCAGGCCCCTCTGTCCACGGGATTCTCCAGGCGAGGCTACTGGAGTGAGTTGCCGTTTCCTCCTCCAGGGGGCCTTCCCCACCCAGGGGTCGAACCCCAGTCTCTTAGCTCTCCTGCACTGGCAGACAGGTTCTTTACCACTAGCACCGCCTGGGAAGCCCTCTGCCTCTTCACGGGAGACTGTTCTCTTTCTCCCTTCAACTTCTGTCGCCTCTTCTCTGCTGGGGTATTTGCTTTCAGATAAGTGGTCTGACCCTCTTAAGGCCACACCGCTTCCTAGGGGCCCTGGCAGCTGAGAGCTCTTCCCCCACATCAGGCTGGGCCTGGGAGGATGTGAATTAGCCAGTCGTCCCTTAGGAACCTGTGCAGCTGGTAAAGCATTATTAATCCGACATCCCCAAAGAGATCCATTAACGAGTTCCTGGGCTGGGCACCTGCGTGAGGTAACTGATCACTCCTGTCGTCTGCTGAAACTTTGGAGACGTTGATTTCTCAGACTCCCAGGCGCTCCTGAGAAGTGAGGCCCAGGGCGGGCCCTTTCTGCAGCCTGTTTGGGGGCATGTTTATCTTATCAAGCTAAAAGCCCCAGGAATAGAAAGTTTTCCGCTGGGGGGAGGTGGAGGGGATGGGACCTGAGCTGGGAAGAAGGCATCCGTCCGGCTGGGCTGGTGCTGGCCCAGGGTCCCCAGTGCCCTGGCCTGCCTTCGGAGGAGCAGGGAGGCTGGGCTGATTGCAGCAAAGCCTGGTTCGCACAAGGCCTGGAGTCCTCCTGGGCCAGCGGCTCTCTGCTTCATCGCCCTGTGCCCGACGCCAGGAGAGAAGCTAGTGATCCCCCCGCAGCCCAGCGGGATGACGGAGGGCCGGGTGGAGGAGGCGGCCTCTGCCTGCTTCGGAACCGTCACCTCTCGACTCCAGCGCCTCTTCCGCAGGCTCCCCAAGGGCCACTGGGGGTCCCTAAAGCCCCAGACCCTCCCTGGGCTCCGCCCCAACACCCGGCTGGCTCGAGGTAGGTCCGGGTCACTCCAGCTAGGGCTGCTCGGGGGTGGGGGGGCCAGGCTAGCGGCCTTCTCCGTGGGGAAGGCCATGAGGGAGCCCCTGGCCGCCTGGTAGTTCACGCTGAGCTCAGCACCCCTCCTTGTCCCTCCTGACTCCCCAGGACCAACACGCAGGTGCTGCCAACCTGCCAGGTTTAGGCGGGACTTCAGAAGCCCAGCTTGGCTGTGGGTTTTAGCAGCTTTTCCTTGACTGAGCATGAGGGCCAAGCAGTGACCCCAGTCCAGCCCCTGAGTGGATGGAATACAGATGTGCATCTTGAGTGACCCCTCTTTCTCATTTCTGGGCATCCTGTGGCTCCCAGGGGCATCACACCTTGCCAAGCTGCTGGGTCGGCCTTCTCAGGCCCCTGGGGCAGTGAAATGACATAGCCAAGCCTTCTCACCTGCACGGTTAGTGGGGGTGCCTGTCGGGGGCTGGAGGCTGCCGGGCAGAACACGGCTGGACAGGAGCCCAGCCCTGCCATGACTAGGCTGCAGCCTCCTCCCGCAGCACGAACTGGGGTGAGCGTAGTCCTCGCTGGGGAAGGGTAACGGGACGGAGTGGGTGAGTGGAAGATAAGGAGAGACTAGCAATCCAAAGTTTCCCGGGATCAGAGGTCATCAACTCCTTTTTTTTTTTCAAACAAAGGCGGCAAGGGGAAGAACAAGCTGGTGGCCGGTCCAGGATTGGGACTGGGCTCCTGCCTTCCAGTCCAGCCTTCTCCCTGCTGGAGCAGACTAGTTACTCTATCTTGCATTTCTGCAGCACTCTTCTGTTAAAGATCCAAGGGATTTGTGTTTATCTGGGTTTTTCATTTGTGTGTTTTATATATCATTTATTCCATCCTCTATATGGTGAGGGTGGGAAAGCGGTGATTCTGTTTCACAGATGAGAGGGCTCACAGAAGTCAGGCCCCTGGCTGAGGGTCAGAGCCGTGCGGTCAGGCCAGAAACCCCTCCCTGACAGGCTCTGCTCATCTACCTGGCCTCTAGCGGCCTCTCTTTGCTGGCTGGCTCTTTGGTACCATAAGCTTTCCCCTTTGTCTCTGTGCTGTTCTCTCACACATTCAGGCCCAGGTAGGCATCTGGGTGGGTGATAACACTGAGCCTTAGGGACAGAACTAAACTGAAAGATCATCTCTGAGTCCAATTTGTGAAAGCGTTTAGAAGATCGTATGATCTTAACTCTGGAAAATCTGATTTTCCTGATTACAGTTTTATGCTTAAAAAGTGAGAATTTTAATTCCCTAGATCTTAATCCCTATTTGGAGACAAATACTGTTCATCCAGCCTAAATAATCTATCCTCATCAATAGCCTAACACACACTGTGACCCTCATAGAGAGGATGGCTGAAGACTGAGTTCCTCAATTTAAATGTTCAGTCGTGTCTTCCCATTCACCCTCTTCTCTCCACCCGCCCTTAAGAATTACTCAACAGAGCATTTCCTTGCTCCTTTGCTCTTCAGCCCGAAGAGTTATAGATTTAATGGAATCAATCAGGCCTGGAGTGGCAAGCACTGAGGTCAGGGCAGATACGGCCCTGCAGCTACGGCTCATTCGACTCGTGTCAGCATTTGGTTAGATTGGCTGGAAGAGGAGGGGCGAGCAGGATGCGCAGGGATGGCGGGGTGGTGGGCTGTGCACGGCGGACTGCAGCTCCGTGAGCGACCTGTAATGTAGCATTTAAGGGAAGGGGCTTGGAGCCAGGTCAGCTTTGTTTTAACCTCATTGAAGTACAGCTGATTTATAATGTTGTGTTTAATTTCTGCCGTACAGCAAAGTGACTCAATTGTACACACACATATATATACATGTTATTTTCTGTGACAGTTTATCACAGAATAGTGAGTATAGGTCCCTGTGCTATACTATAGGACCTGTTAGTTATCCATCCTGTGCACAACAGTTTGTACCTGCTTACCCCAAACTCTCATCCATCCTTCCCTCCCACACCATTCCTCCCCCTTGGGAACAAGTCCGTTCTCTGTTTTTGTATGTCTGTTTCCGTTTCATAGGTATATTAGTTTGTGTCATGTTTTAGATTCCACATATAAATGATATCATATGGTATCTGTCTTTTTCTGACTTACTTTGATTAGTACAATAAGATAATCTCTAGATCTATTCGTGAGGCAGGCCCAGCTGAGTCTGGACCTTGGAGGCCGAGTGGGAGGGCCTTCCTTGTACATTTTAACCTCTCTGAGCCTCACTTTTCCCCAGCATTAAATGGTGCCAAGAATCCCCACCTCTGGCTGGTGTTACACGGGTTAAACATGACCTCAGCAGAGACCAGCTGACATGATGCTGGTCACACAGCAGACCCCTCACTGGCAGCTGCTCCCAGAAAGACTTTTAGCAGCAACTCACCCTGGGTCACCGGTACCAGCCTCCAGCGCACTGTCTGCCCCTTCCATCCTACCTGGGCCAAGGTGGGCCGCTCACATCTCCGTGAAAGAGCTAGGGTTTGAAGATTTGCCCAGGCAGAAGTAGAGGAGGGCCATGAAACTCTTAAACAGCTTTTCCGGAAAAATTCTGATCACTGAATTTATCACACCACTTTTAACAGACAGGGCTGGATTAGCCCACCAGGCATCCTTAGAAGCGGAGCAAGCGTGTTGCCAAGGAGCAAGTCATAGGTCATTATAAAAGCCTGCTCGGGGGTCAGCGGGACGCAGGCCCAGCGCTCTCCAGAAGTCTCCGGTGGTCCTGGCTACAGGGATGCAGCTATAAAGAAGGCATTGTGTGTCTCTCCTGCAGAGAGGGCCTCAGACGTAATCTATTTACTTTTCTCCTCCTGCAAAAGTCTCCTTCACCCAGTTGGTCGCTGTTCGGTTGGTGACTGGCACTCTGAAATCAGATGACATCAGAGCAGGTGTGGAAATGCCAGTTGCCTGCAGCAGGCTGGCTGTTCCATGAGAGCGAACCTCTCTGCTCCTGGCCTCCTGTGACCTCCCAGCGCTCGGATCAGGCATACCTGTGTGCAGACACCTGCGCATGCTTTCACACCTGCACACCTGTTGAAGCTTCACCCGCTGCCCTGCGGCCTGCCAAGGCCGAGGCATGGCTTCTGGTGAAGCTCTTTGGCTGTCCTTATCTCTGGGATCTGTGGAACACTACCAAAAATATAGTCAAGCTTAGCAAGAGATGAGGTGGCCTTTTGCCCCTTCTCAGAGGTGGTATCTGCTTTAAAAACAAAAACAAAAAAACCTCTCAAACTCCTCCCTGTTACCTCTGCCCCTGGCTGCTGGGCCCACGCCCTCTGTCTCCTAGCTGCCCAGGCTCCTCCTCGTGTCCCAGGGATGGGGTGGGGGGCCCTGAGCCCTGGAGGGGGGACCCCACCTGCTTTGTCTCTCCTACACCCAGAGCAGAGTGACACATGCCTGGAGGAAGCAGAGGCCCCTTCTAAGCTGCCCAGAGCTGAGACAGCATCGGCAGCTCCACACTGGCTTTAGTTTCCGTGGGCTTCTTGCCGTTTCTTAAATCACCTTAAACCCCACAGTGGTATTTTTATAAAAAAATGTTATTGGAGTACAGTTGGTTTACAGTGTTGTGTTAGTTTCTGCTGTAAAGCTCAGTGAATCAGTTATACGTGTTTCCACTCCACTCTTTTTTAAATTCTTTTCCCATATAGGTCATTACAGAGTATTGAGAAGAGTTCTCTGTGCTAATCAGTAGGTCCTTATTAATTATGTATTTTTTCAAACATTTTCCTTATTTACTTATCTGGCTCCACTGAGTCTTAGTTGCAGCATGAGGCATCTGTCTCCTCCCCCAGGGATCGAACCCAGGGTGCCCTGCACTTGGAGCGTGGAACCTTAGCCGCTGGACCACCAGGGAAGCCCCATTTCCCTCTCATGTGTGATACTCTGTACACGTGAATCCCAGTCTCCCGATTTATCCCTCTGGCCCCACCCCAGCTCCCTCCTTGGTAACCATGTTTGTTTTCTACATCTGTGACTCTCTGGTTTGTAAATAGGTTCATTTGTACCATTTTTTTAGATTCTACCTGTAAGTGATATCGTATGATATTTGTCTGTTTCTGTCTGACTTGTTTCATTCAATATGACAATCTCTGGATCCATCCATGTTGCTATAAATTGCATTATTTTGTTCTTTCCTACTGCTGTCTACAGTGTTTCTTAAAAGAAATTTTTTAAGTGCTTTAGAAATAAGATTTATCTTTTCCTGTGATGACAATCAAAACAGGATTAATACCTGTGTTAAAAATATATGTGTATATATTCAAAGTTATATATATATGTGCTCCTTTTATACCCTTATATGTATGTGTGTATACATATATACTTCTCCTTTTACACAAGTTTTTGGATAAAACCAGCTGTCCTTTGGAACAATACTTGACCTTGGTAGGCCCCCAGTAAATACTTGCATGCACTCGCAGAAAACTGACCATGATTAGGTAGATGTAGGAAGGCAGGAGACATACTTGTCATAAAAAGGGTTAACTCTGTCTCTCGGAGTATGTGCGTCCTGATGGGTGCGTGTACTTTAATTGTCACGCATCAGAAATTCGGTCCCCCCAAAAAAATATTGTGCTGTGTCTTTGCACTTCTTCTGCATGGCCACACCCCAAATTCAACTTGGACATTTTTGGATGTGGTGTCAGACGGTCCAGATGACAAGCCTCCTACAGACTTGTGAGAAATGAGGTTCATTTGGCTTTCCCACCTCGTGTCATTTACTTGTACGTTTTAACAAAGTCTGTGGCCTCCTGCAATGATTGGCCGAGGGGGCGTTTTCAGAGATGCTCTGTGGCGTTGCACTGAGGGCCTGCAAACTCACCTTCCTCTGTCTTCTCCATCTGCATTCCCTCCTGATCATCCTTTTCGTGCGTAAGACCCCAGGACACAGCATTAAAAGTCCAATAAAACAGGGCGCATCTCTTTAAAATGCTTGAAGCATCATTGGCAAACATAATGCATATAAAATATAATACCAAAAGTTTCTGTCAGACGAAAGGTTGATTAAAATTAAAAATAGTTTTGCTGTTGTAAAAAGATTGATTCAGTTTAAAGGTGGAGTTAATTTTAGATAACTGTGTGATCATTATACTTATGACAGAATGTAAATATTGTAAACATTGGAAGTGTAAATATAATGTGATACAGCGAAAATCAGGGGGTGGGGACAGAGTTGACAGGAGGGAGAGTTCTAGCATAGTCCTGGCAGGGAGTTAGTTAGTGCGATCTAAACATGAAGCGTGAATTGTTGAAAGTGGCTTCAACCTTGTTTATAATTTTAAACCTATATACACTTCCACACAGGCTTCCCAGGTGTCACTCCTGGTAAAGTAGCCGCCTGGCAACGCAGGAGACGCAGGGTCAAGCCGGGGGTTGGGAAGCTCCCCTGTCTGCGTGCTCCAGTGGTCTTGCCTGCAGGATCCCACAGGCAGTGGAGCCTGGAGGGCTGCAGTCCCTGGGGTGGCAAAGAGTCAGACACGACTGAGCGAGCGACGCAGTGTGAACACACACGTGCGCACATGCGCAGAAGGCAGTTTGGAGGGAACGCTTCAGGGTGCACCATCCCCAAAGAGCTAAGTGACGTGGAAGAGACCACACGGGCAGGTGCCCGGGCTCAGGCCCCGGCCCCTGCCTCGCTGGCCCGGGGCGGGTACTGCCTGACCCCCGCTTGCTCCCGCACCTTCCATCTGAACTTGCTGTGAACCCTCCTGCCCCCAGCCCCTCCACGGGCCCCTCCCAGAACACCCCCACCCAACACACTTGGCCTGGTCTGACCACGGGGCTTGCCCTCTGTTGGTGCTTTCAGCCTAGGGACGTGTGCTTGTGTTGGAGACAGATGAATAATGGTCCCGCCCAAGAGGCACACCCACCCACACCCACCCACGTGGGACGCGATCGCGCCTCTGCAGGCCGGTCTGGGTGCCAAGTTGGGGAAGAGGGTGCAGAGGACACGCTGGGCCTGCCTGGAACTGTGACCACCAAGAAGCCAGGCTCAGGGAATGAGCAAGTGCCCCTTAGACCCAGGGACCAAGGCCCCGGGGAAGAATTGTACATATCTGCTTTGGCTCCTGAGCAACAACTCAGCGGAACGTTTTGCCTTTCCCTTCAGTACAGAAGGGTGGCTTGAGAGTGCACACGTCACCCCTCCAGCCCTGCCGCACGTGCCCTCGATGCGTCACTTGGCAGAAGGGGGTGGCCCAGGGTCTTGAGGTGGCATCGTGTCCTCAACTCAGCCCAGGCTCCTCGCATCACCCCCGGCGCCTTCACTCCCTTGACCTGCCTCACCCGGGGCCCTGCTTTCCATGAAGCCCGCTCATCCCAACTCCCATTTTACGTGGGGACTCAACATCCGATCCAAACTTGAGCGTGTTTAGGAGCATTCCCTCATGGCTCTCTGACAGCATCCCAGTGCAGCCAGCCGCCTGCGTCTCCTGTCCGTGGGAGGGCTGGCATCTCTGACCCAGGACACAGGCTTGACTTCCAGGCCAAGCCTACCATGACCCCACCCTCCCTTTTGGCTTCCTGGCTTGCGTTCCGGCACAGTCTGTAGGGGGGGTGTGTGCGTGCGTGCCTGCGTGCGTGCGTGCGTGCGTGCGTGCGTGCAGCTGGGGCTGTGTGGTGTGAGAAGGCAGCTGTGTGTCTCCAGGCCCTCCAGGCTGGGGTCGGGGGTGCTGGGTGCCCTCAGCGATGGCCTGTCCTCTGAAACAAGGAACTGCGCTGTATGGCCTTGAGGGGGCCGGGGTTCCGGTTTCTTCCTGGAAATGTGAAGATGCAGACGTCCTGAGCTGGAGGCCTGACCCCAGGAGTGGGGAGTTTCTATTCTCTTGCTGCCAGCCTCATGAGACGTTCCCCCAGGAGTATGGAAACTGTAGAGGCTGTGGTGATTCTGCCGGTGGCCCCCGACCTCCAAGGCTGGCAGGTCCATCCGCCTCTCTCCCTCCCCTCTGTCCGGCACTACCCATCCTCTCGTGACTGCCTCACTCCCTGGGCCCCCAGAAGCGGTGCTGGAGGGAGGTGGTTCAGGCAGGAGGAACTTAAGGGACAGGAAAGCTGCATGGTTTGTCTTACTTAATACACTGAAACAGGACCCCAAACTGAGAGATTTGAGGGCTGGCAACCTGCCTGCCAGTGCAGGAGACATCGATGTGGGTTCGATCCCTGGGTCGGGAAGATCCCCTGGAGGAGGGCATGGCAACCCACTCCAGTTTGCTTGCCTGGGAAATCCCAGGGACAGAGGAGTCTGATGGACTACAGTCCATAGGATCACAGAGTCAGACACGGCTGAAGCAACTTAGCTCGCAGGTATGCACGCGCATCCATCGTGCACTGAGTCAGCAGGAATCCTGGCTCCCAGGCTCAGCAGGCCCTCTGTTGCAAGTGACAGCTGCTGTCTGTCGGGCATCTGCTGTGTGCAGGCACTATGGGGCGCTTTGAGTGAGTGACGTCGCTCTGTCGTGTCCGACTCTTTGGCGACCCCATGGGCTGTAGCCTAACCATGTTCCTCCATCCATGGGATTTTCCATCTCCAGGAGATCTTCCCGACCCAGGGATTGAACCCGGTCTCCCGCATTGTAGGCAGATGCTTTACTGTCAGCCACCAGGGAAGATCCATGGGCTGCTTTACACACTCTAATTTTGGCAACAAAGCTGCTGGTAAGGAGGATATCATTACTTCCACTGTACAGATGAGGAAGCTGTGGCATCTCATAACCAATTAGAATCAGAGCTTGCGCTCAGACCCTGATCTGTGTGGCTCTGGAGGCCAGATTTTGTGCACTTCAAAACTGATTGAGTGTTTTGCTTTTTTCACCCTTTCCCGAGGACCTCTGCCGTGCACATTAAACAGTGTCCTTTAAGGGGCCCCGTGGCTTGCCTGAGAATGTCTGACTTACAGCTGCCGAGCGGGTGCACTTCGGTGCTCCGGGAGTGTGTCCGTCGCCAGCTGCTCTTCTGCCATCCTTATCTTTGCACGCAATGCAGCAGGTGGCTCGTTTGGGTGTCATAGGCAGCAGAGCCGCAGAGCCTGGGACCCTGAGCAGGGAGGGCGAAGAGTCCACTGCTTGTGGGGCTTGACCTTGACCGAGGAGCTGGCCTCTCTGGTACTTCGTGAGGAGCTCAGTGCCAGGATTTCTGGCTGTTGCCCCAGTAGCTCCTAATCTCCCAGGGATGAAGGGACTGTGGATGCAGAAGCAGGCCAGAGCAGGTTCTCCCAGGCCAAGTGGCCTGCCTGGGCTGGGCCTCGAGCCGTGAACTGGCACTTCCCAGGACAAGGCAGAGGCCTTGGAGAGGGGCGTTCTTGCTGTTACCTCCCAGGGCAGAGGAAGAAGCACCCCTCACCCACATTGCTGGGCCCCATGCTCTCTTCTGCCTTTGAGTCACCAAGGGGGTCACCTAACCCCCATCCCTGATGAAGCCCATCCCTGGCATCACGCAGTGTGGAGTAGGGAGGACCAAGAGCAAGTGGAGGGGACAGTTTACCAGAAAGCAGGGCTCCTAAAAAGCAGCAAGGTGTGATGGATTTCAACCCCAGTTCTGCCACTCACTAGCCACAAGGGTCTCGAGAAGTCTCTTAACCTCTCCAAGCCTCAGTTTCCTCATCTCTAAAATAGGAATGTGTGTTAGTTACTTAGTCGTGTCCAACTCTTGCAACGCCATAGACTGTAGCCCACCAGGCCCCCCTGTCCATGGGATTCTCCAGGCAAGAACACTGGAGTGGTTGCCATTTCCTTCTCCAAAAGGAACTATAGAAAGGAAGAAAGTGAAGTGGCTCAGTTGTGTCCAGCTCTTTGTGACCTGTGGACTGTAGCCTACCAGTCTGCTCCAGCCATGGGATTCTCCAGGCGAGAGCACTGGAGTGGTTGCCGTTCCCTTCTGCACTAAAACAGGAGTGGAGCAGCGGGACTGGAAACTCCCGCCCATGTGGAAAGCCACATGCAGGTGTTTGTAGCAGCTTTCCCCAGGCCTGCAGCACTCAGAGGCAACCAAGATGTCCTTCACAGGGGAATGCCTAAAGACACCGCGGTCCATCCAGACGGTAGATGAACATTCAGAACTTAAAAGAGAAGAAAAGACATGGAGGTACCTTAGGTGCATATTGCTCAGTGAAAGAAGCCGGTCTGAAAAGGCTGTGGAGCGTGTGGGGCGTTCTGGAAAAGACAAGACGACGGAGGCAGTAAAAACAAATCAGTGTTTACCGAGGATTAGTGAGGAGGAAGGGGTGGGTAGGCAGCACACAGGGATACTTAGGGCGGCAAAACTGCGCTGTGAGACACTGCCGGGGTGGGTGCGTGTCGTTCTCCATCTGTCCAAACCCGCGGGATGCACAGCTCCAGGAGCGGACCCTGACGTAAATGGTGAGAGTGGCCGCTCAGCAGGGCTCATCAGCTGCAACCAGGGCGCCACTCGGACAGGGGTGTCAGTGAGGGGAGGCTGTGCATGTCTGCTTCAGCGGGGACTCAGGAACTCGCTATATACTTCCGCTCACTTTTGCTGTGAACCTAAAACTGCTCTAAAGAATAAAGTCTGATAGGGGTAGAAACATATCACGCGTGCTTAGTGTTGACAATCTGGAAGCGTGTGTGTGGAGTGTCTGGCACCCTGGAGGTGGTGAATAATGGCAGCTGCTATCATCGCGGTGTGGGTCCAGGAATTTTCTTTGTTCATTTTTTGGTGGTATTTTTTCCATTAGGAAAGAATATAGATTCAATTTAAAAAATTCAAAAGCAACATTTAGGAACTATAAAGAGGAAAAATACTTGAAATCTCATTACTCAGAGCAAACGTATCACCTTCCAGATTTCTCTCTGTGCATACTGTGTATGTTTTTATATAACCAGGACCATAAAGCAGAACCTTTTTTCTCTTTCAGTGACATACTTGTGGACCTCTTTCCAAACTGACCAATATGAATCTATATCATCTTATGTAACGGCTAAGTAACATTTCATTTTAAAATGTAATTGTAACTGCCCCCCTGTAGATGGATATGGGGTATTTCTAGTGTTTTGTTGCCGTGAACAACTATGTGATAAACCTTTTTGTGGAGACATATTTAGAGACAGATAAATACATATTCCTGAAGGAAACTGGTGCCACCAAGAAGGCAAGAACCTTCTCATGTACCCACATCCTCTTTAATACTAAAAGTTATCAGCCTTGGTTAGCAACTTTCTCTTCTGCAACTAAAGCAAGATTTTAGAAGTTCAGATATTGGAGGGGCTGGGTAGGAATGCATGGAGGAGAGACAGCCCAGACAGGCAGAGATGCCTCCCCGAGGTGGGGAGGGTTGCCCGTCTCCAGGCTCCGTGCCCAGCTGGCGCCTCACCTGTGTGGGGGTTGAGGCTGGGGGCCTCCCCTGCTCAGCCTGGGGAGGGGGCGCAGTGAGCATCTGAGGGACTTCCCAGGTGGCTTCGTGGTAAAGAACCTGCCTGCCAATACCGGAGGTGGACTTCAGTCCCTGGGTCAGGAAGAACCCCTGGAGGCAACCCACTCCAGTATTCTTGCCTGGAGAATCCATGGACAGAGGAGCCTGGAGGGTCATGAAGAGTCATGTGAGGATGCATCCAGGCCTTTGTGTCAGGACCCAGTGGGTCTGGGGGGAGGTCAGTGACACTGATGCCAGGAACACAGGGCTTCTGGGATGCGGACGCCAGGGGCCATGACTGCTGGGGAGGCCGACTTGGGTTTTAGCCGCTTAATAAAAATAGTTAATATTTATCGTCTCTTAGTTTGCATCGGGTGTTATGATTTACATAATTACCTCATTTAATGCTCTTAGCAGCCCTGTAAAGCAGGCACTTGCTCTAAGTCCACCCACTTTCCATTTCCCCATAGCACAGGACTGGTCCCAAGGAGAACAGGGGGAAGTGGTTAGTTTGTTCCGAGGCTGACCTTGTCCAGGAAGGCCTGGGGTACCCAGAGGACAGACACAGAGCTCCTGGACTCAGAGGCTGCTACGCTTCCCCATGGGCCTCAGAAGTGGCTCTGGTCATGGGGTGAAAAGCTGCTCTTCGCTGACCTGGGAGTGACTGCCAGGAGGCCTGTGGGCGCGCTGTAACCAGGCTCTGAGTCCTGGGAGCCTGCCCGCCCTTACCCCACATCCTGGCTCTGGCCCGGGGAGGGAGAGTGAAGCGGACCAGCTCCTTGCTCTCTTGAGATCTTGCCTACAAGCCTGGGGTGAAAGGGCCTGATGGGTTCCTTATCAACAGAATGCATCTGGTTGAGAAAACTTAGCCTCTTTGTAGGCCTGTGTGCCTGTGTGTGTGTGTGTGCACATTTGGCAACTGGGGTCAGGCAAGAACTAACTTTGGCAGCCCTGGGGACTAAAGGGAGGTTTGTAGCTTTTGCATCTTGGAAAACAATCTCCAAAATGTTCCAGGCAGAGTTCACCTCCTCTGGGCTAAAGCGGAAGAAAGATGCATCTTGGGACTCGCTTGCCGTGGCCTCTGGACCTGACCCACTCGCTGGGGACGGTGCCTTTGGTGTGACCTTCAGGGACCCAGATGACCAGGAGCGGGGCCGGTGGAGGTGGCGGAGGTCCCGGCCTTGGCTCAGCTCTCCACCTCCTCCTTCCTCTGCCAGGCTGCGCTGACCCCTGGGACCTGTGAGGAACCCCCATCTGTTTGAGACTGAGGGCTCTGGGTTCTTAATTCTGCCCAGGGTTTGTGTTATGGGTTGAATTATATCCCCCACCCCTACAAACATGCTGAAATTCTCCTCCCGGTGCGCCAGAATGTGAACTTGTTTGGAAACAAGGTAGTAGCAAGCGTGATTAGTCAGGAAGAGGTCTGCCTCAGAGGGTAAAGAATCTGCCTGTGGGAGACCTGGGTTCGATCCCTGGGTCAGGAAGACCTCCTGGAGGAGGGCATGGCATCCCACTCCAGTATTGTTGCCTGGAGAATCCAAGGACAGAGGGGCCTGGAGGGCTACAGGCCACGGGGACGCACAGAGTCGGACATGACTGAGCAACTAAGCACAGCACAGGGAGAGGCCGTGCTCCAGTAGGAGAGTCCCCTAACCCAATACGACTGGCGTTATGTGCAGGTGAGCAGGTGCAGACACAGCCCACGGGGACAGCAGGCCCTTGGGACCTGTCCTGTGCTATGGGGAAACGGAAGGAGGCTGGACTCAGAGATGGAGGCAGGGAGTGCAGTCCTGCAGCTATAGGCCGAGGAACACCAGAGATCTTGCCAGCACACTCCCAGAAGCCGGCAAGAGGCAAGGAAAGGTCCTCCTACAGTCTTCAGGAGGACCGTGACCCTCCTGACAACTTGATTTCAGACTGCTGGCCTCCAGAACTGGGAGGGAATAAGTTTCAGTTCCAAGCCAGCTGGTGGGTGGTGCTTTGTCAGGGCAGCAAGGACTCCAGCACGGCCTGGGTCTGAGGGCGCCCCGGGAGCCCTTCCCCATCCGGACCCCCGGGCCCCTCCTTGGAGAAGGGCCCGTCTGGGGGTGCGCCGCCATCTTTCCTTCTGTCTCGGGAAAGGTGGCCCGTGAGTGCCAAAGCGCTGGGCCCGGTGGAACACGGCCCTGCCTTTGCAGCCTTGTGACTGTCCGTGCTCAGAGCCCCGGGGGCCTGCCGGCTGCTGGCTGTGCTGGTGGGGTCTGCTTCTGGTGCGCAGAAGGGCCTGAGGACGCTGACTTCATCTCTGCTGGCCTAAAAGCCCTGGGCTTAGCGTTTCCAGGGGCCAGGAAATAGCAAGACGTGCTTTGGTGGTTTTGCTCCGGTCTGTGATTCCAAGGTCTGATGGGACAGACTCATTGGTGCTCAGGTGTGCTTTTTATAAAATCCTGAACCACTCCTCCTGGACTCTTCTGTTCCCTGGCTCTGTCCAGCTCAGCATCAGACCCATAAGAAAAAAATAAGTAAATCTCCGTGTGGTTTTGGTGCTCTTTTCAGAGCGTGTGTGCGTGTGTGTCAGTGAGAGACCGACAGGCATGGAGAGACTGCGGTGCACAGGTGGACTCAGGGTGCCGGAGTTCGCAGGACACAGCTGAAAGAAGACACGGCAAGGCGGCGTCCTCTGTCCAGATGCTCTTGCCTTTGGGAGCCAGGGGCAGCCCTCCCTCGGGGCAGAGCTGGCGGGCTCCCACCGGCTGGCAGCCCCGGAGCATTCTTCACGCTCTGAGCCTGCCGGGAGCTGCACAGATGTGTCCCGGGAGCAGAGCCCGGAGCAAGGCTTCTTGGGGCTCCCTTATCGAAGCCCTGGCATTTTTGGGCACTGCAGGCAGCGGAGACTCAGCCTGCACACCCTCCCCGCTGCCTTCCACCCTGCCGGGGGTGAGGTCGTCCCCACACTGGGCAGGAATCCTCTGGGGGCCCAGGAAGGCATGGGGGCGCTGGGAGGGGTATGGTGGGTGGCTCCAAGTGGGCCCCACACAGCCCCTGCGCAGGCGAGACCACTTCCCTGGAGGAGGGCCAGGAAGGCCTGGAGGAGGCATTGTGGTGGGCCTGGCTGTGGGCACGGGGGAGGCGAGCAGCAGAGCTCCTGAGCGCCATCCCGGAGGGTACTCGGGACTTCAGAGCGTGGAGTCAGAAGGCGGCAGAGTTCTGGAATCCCCAGGTGCTACGCTGTGGCATCAACAGCAGAAACTGTCCAAGGAGGGTGGTGTCTGCGCTCATCTTGGGGGACGGAAGGGAAGGTGGTGGCTTGAAGAGAGTGGTGGTCTCACTCCGAACCCCGCCCCCCCCACCGAGAGCCTGGGGAGAGGAGGAGATCCACCTCCACCACCAGCCCCCGCAGAGCGCTTCAGCAGCTTTAAGAAGACGTCCGAGGACTCCCCGGCGGGCCAGCAGTTAGGGGTCCTCCTTGCAGTGCAGGGGACATGGGTTCAATCCCCGGCTGGGGGACGAGGATCCGCATCCCTGGGATGTGTGCCACAGCTACTGAAGCCAGCACGCCGTACCTAGAGAGTCTGCATGCCTCAACAAAACATCCACAGGACGTGAGGAAGACCCTGAGTGCTGCACAGAAGGCCCGACACAACCACACAAGTCATACAGTTTTTTTAAAAGAAGGCAATCCCAATGTGCCGAGGTTCTGGAGCTTGTTGAAAGGAAGGAGGCCGAGCCCTCATCAGTGAGAAGCTTTCCTCATCCCCAGGTTACCTAGACAGGCCCAGGCTGCCATGCCCCCCACACACACGCCCACATCACCATCGGGCAGCCTTCTCACGGACACTGTGGCCGCCTCCTCAGCCGGGCCTTCCAGCTGAGCTGCAGGACAGGTGACCCCGGCAGGTCCAGCAGATTCTGTGGGAGCCAGCCTCAGATCAGGGCATTGCTCGTCCTGGGGAGCCAGCCTCAGATCGGGGCGCTGCCCGTCCTGGGGAGCCAGCCTCAGATCGGGGTGAGGCTCGTGGGCGTGTGTTCCCTTCCCTTGCTGCCGGCCTGTTTCGCTCCCATCCTCCATACACCCCTTCCCCTCACTGGTCCCTGCCTCGCTGCCTCCTGCCCTCTTCAGCTTCACCTCCCTTCTGCCTGGGAGGTTCCAGAGAGGCAGCTGTGGCTCGGCCAGTGAGCTGTATGTCGTTGGGCACCTCGCTTTACCTCTCTGAATCTCAGCTTCCCTATCTTGAAGGTATTCCCCTACGCCCTTCTCAACTCTGGGCGTTGAGTCTTACTTCCATATACAGGAACATTGTTTAGGAAATAAAGATGAGGTTTCCCCCGAGGCACCTAGTTTGGGATGCTGTCTGTAGGCTGTGTCAGCCGGGTTAGAGAAGCTGACACATTTCTAGATGGGGTAGGGTCAGAGACAGGTGACAGCCCTTCCCGTTGATTATAACAATGGGATAACAAATTAGTAGAGTGCGCAGCAGCCTGAAGGGAGATGACCTAAGAGAAAGTCATCAAAGTCCCCGGCCCCAGTTTCCACCTGTAAAGTGAAAGTGAAGTCGCTCAGTCGTGTACGACTCTTCGCGACCCCATGGACTGTAGCCTACCAGGCTCCTCCCTCCATGGGACTCTCCAGGCAAGAGTACTGGAGTGGGTTGCCATTTCCTTCTCCAGGGGATCTTCCCGACCCAGGGATCGAACCCAGGTCTTCTGTGTTCCAGGCAGATGCTTTAACCTCTGAGCCACCAAGCAGCAGTAATAATGGTTGCAGGGCCACACGCAACAGCAGAGGTGGGAGCAGTCTGGGAGCTGTAAAGCACCTCCTCACCTCCACGCGCACGGTGGCGGGGGGAGCCAGCGACTCTCCCCCGGGGGTCTCGCCTCCGCTCGCCTCCGCTGCCCTCCTGAGCGCCCTTCCCTCTGGGAGCCGCATGCTGCCCCCAGGGCGTTTCTCTGGCCACTGACCCCCCTGCGGTTCTCTCCCTCCAGACTGTAAATTCACCTGCCACCCGGAGTGCTGCAGCCTGATCCAGCTGGACTGCACTCGGCAGGACGGCGCCTCCCGGGACAGGCCATCTCCAGAGAGCACCCTCACCGTGACCTTCAGCCAGGTAGGCAGCACGGACCGCGGGGCTTGACCTCTGAGGGGTCTGGGCTCCCCTCACCCCCACGAGCTCTGGTGAGAGGGAGGTGCGCAGGTGTTCCACGCTTGCCGGATGTCGGGGGCCCGTTCCCGCCGGATGAGGTCCACGGCACACACTCAGCTTCTTCACCCAGTTCTGATGGGGCAGGGGTCAGGTGGCTACACCGCCAAAGCAGTCCTCCACTGCACTGAGTGTCCTACGGCTCAGCTCCATTCTGGCACTTTGTGCGCACCCCCCCCCACCATGCCCACTGTGAATACCGATCACAAGGCCGTGCTCTCACCCGTGCCCCTGACCCACTGGTACAGATCCAGGTTCCACAGCCCCCTCCTGAGGCCCAGTCACTTTGCTACTGCAGCTCACAGAACTCAGAGGCATTTTTGGCCCACTAGATTACCAGTTTATTATAAAAGGATGTAAACAGAACATCCTGATGGAAGCGATGCAGACAGCAAGGCAGGCAGAAGGGACACAGAGCTTCAGTGCCCTCTCCCAGCCCCGCTCTCTCCGCACCTCCCTGTGTTCACCCACCCAGCTCTCCAGCCCCATCCTTTCGGGGTTTTACAGCGGCTTCATTACACAGACAGGACTGATCAATTCCCTGGCCACTGGCAACCGATTCATCCTCCAGCCCCTCCCCACTCCCCAGAGGCCTGGGGGCAGGGAGGGAAACTTCCTATCCTAATGCTTGGTAGGTTCTGCCAACGAGCCTGATCCTTAGTTCAGTTCAGTTCAGTCGCTCAGTCGTGTCCGACTCTTTGCGACCCCATGAATCGCAGCACGCCAGGCCTCCCTGTCCACCACCAACTCCTGGAGTTCACTCAGACTCACGTCCATCAAGTCCGTGATGCCGTCCAGCCATCTCATCCTCTGTCGTCCCCTTCTCCTCCTGCACTCAATCCCTCCCAACATCAGAGTCTTTTCTAACGAGTCAACTCTTCACATGAGGTGGCCAAAGTACTGGAGTTTCAGCTTTAGCATCATTCCTTCCAAAGAATCCCAGGGCTGATCTTCAGAATGGACTGGTTGGATCTCCTTGCAGTCCAAGGGACTCTCAAGAGTCTTCTCTAACACCACAGTTCAAAAGCATCAATTCTTTGGCCCTCAGCCTTCTTCACAGTCCAACTCTCACATCCATACATGACCACAGGAAAAACCATAGCCTTGACTAGAAGGACCTTAGTCAGCAAAGTAATGTCTCTGCTTTTGAATATGCTATCTAGGTTAATCATAACTTTTCTTCCAAGGAGTAAGCGTCTTTTAATTTCATGGCTGCAATCACCATCTGCAGTGATTTTGGAGCCCCCCAAAATAAAGTCTGACACTGTTTCCACTGTTTCCCCATCTATTTGCCATGAAGTGATGGGACTGGATGCCATGATCTTCGTTTTCTGAATGTTGAGCTTTAAACCAACTTTTTCACTCTCCTCTTTCACTTTCGTCAAGAGGCTTTTTATTTCCTCTTCACTTTCTGCCATAAGGATGGTGTCATCTGCATATCTGAGGTTATTGATATTTCTCCCGACAATCTTGATTCCAGTTTGTGTTTCTTCCAGTCCAGCGTTTCTCATGATGTACTCTGCATATAAGTTAAATAAGCAGGGTGACAGTATACAGCCTTGACGTACTCCTTTTCCTATTTGGAACCAGTCTGTTGTTCCATGTCTAGTTCTAACTGTTGCTTCCTGACCTGCATACAGATTTCTCAAGAGGCAGGTCAGGTGGTCTGGTATTCCCATCTCTTTCGAATTTTCCACAGTTTATTGTGATCCACACAGTCAACGGCTTTGGCATAGTTAATAAAGCAGAAAGAGATGTTTTTCTGGAACTCTCTTGCTTTTTCCATGATCCAGTGGATGTTGGCAATTTGATCTCTGGTTCCTCTGCCTTTTCTAAAACCAGCTTGAACATCAGGGAGTTCACGGTTCACGTATTGCTGAAGCCTGATCCTTAGGTGGGGTCCAAAGTCACCTCATCAACATAGGAAACATCTTTCTTGCTCTCTGTACTTAGAAAGTTCCAAGGGTTTTCAGAACTCTGCCGGAAATGGAGAGAGACCAAGGATATGCTTCTTGTGATAAATTGCAGGTGGCACACCCCTTGCCAAGGGGCTGGGGGCATGGAACAGGGTGGAAGGCTCAGGGAAGCCTGCTGCTCCTGAGAAGTGCCTGTAGTCCACCCAGGCACGGAGCCTGCCTTGTCCTAGGGCTCCAGCCACGGGGTGCAGTATGGGTGGGCGTGGGAGTCCCAGGGAAAGCTCCTGAGGGTCCTCTGAAGCCTCGTAGCCCTGGGGTAGTGGGGGTGCTGGCGCTGAGGCTTCTCAGTACATTGTCCTGCCAGCCAGCCAGCCAGACCAGGCCAGCTTCAGAGGGACTGCAGAAGTGTTTCCCTGTGTCAGAGGACCAGGAAGATGATGCCCAAAGCAGTTCTTGCTTCTGGGCTTTGCCGAGGCACTTGAACCAGGATGTATTCGACCTTTGATGTCGAGCCTTTGGGAAGGAGACGGGAGCCTTTTTAATTCCTGCACTGAACACACATTGATTTATCTGTTGTGTGCCAAGCACTGGTAAGAGTGGGGATCCTCAGAGAACTTACATTCTGGCAGGGGAGGCAAAATACAACCAAATAGTATATACTGTGATATGTGTTTCAATAAAAGTATGAACCAAGTGTTCTGAGTAGACAGTGTACAGGGAAGTGCGGCTGTTTCTGTTGGGAGAAATCAGGGAATACTTCCCAGAGGAGGTGACATTTCCTCTAAGCCTTAGTGTATGAGTCGAAGGTTGTTGGTCAAGGAAGTAAGGAGTGTCCCAGGACGTCATCTGTTTATTTATTTAACAAATATGTTTTGAATGTACACCATGTACCAAGCCCAGGAATCCTAGGAACTTAGTGATACAGTCAAGTAGGAGCAGCACTTTAAATAAACCCCTGGTTTCTGAGGGGAAAGCCCTGGGTGCCGTGAGAGACAACACAGATGCTGAATGACTGGTTATTTCCTCAAGAGAATACGAGTGGGCCTGGGGAACTGGGGTCCAGTCCCAGGTCCCCAGACTCACCACCCACACCTGCTTTTTCCAGCCATGATGTACCTGCTCAACCATGTTCAGTCACTGGGTCCACCCATGGGTGCTACCAGCCTCCCTGCTGCTATTCCCCAGGCCTTTCCTCCCACTGGGAAAGCAGGACAGGAAGCAAATATGATGTGTATTTTTATTAAAATGATATGAAATTGGTTCTGAAAGCTGTGTCTCTGGGAGAAACTTGCAGACCCTGAGTCACCTGGCCTCCCCGCTCCACCGCTCCCACGCCCTGTAGCCGGGGCTGAACTGAGACACCGGGAGCCCGAGCCGCAGGGCAGCCCACCATCCGCCCTGTGGCGGTGGGCCGGTGGGAGGTGTCGTCCCAGGCTCAGTCCCGGGCATCGTGGACAGAACTGTGGAGCTCTGCACTCAGCACAAATCCTCCGAGAACAAGCTGCCCGCCCATGTGACGTAGTGTCTTGGAAATTCACAGGGCATGAGGAGGTTGTCCTGCACACTATCCGCAATCAGTGGCAATATAGAAATAACTTAAACACGTCAAGAAAGATGAACACACATACTATGCGGAGCTGTACAGTCAAGACCATCTCATGCTGTATGTACCGCTACCATTCATTGGATATCACGGCAAAGGCCCCGAGGATAACACCGTGTCTGTATTAACCTGGGATTATGGAGGACATTCTGAACAGTGAGAAAAGCTATGATTCATTGCCCAGTTTCTCTGCTGCTGCCTGTCTGAGGCTTCCTGGCATTGGAAGAAACCAGTACATTGATATGATGAATCAGAGTAGATCATCAAAACATTTTTTCAGCAGGAAAACTGCCTGTCACCTTTGACCAGTAATGCTGGTGGTAAAGAACCCGCCTGCAATGCGGGACACCTGGATTTGATCCCTGGGTTGGGAAGATCCCCTAGAGAAGGGAAAGGCTACCCACTCCAGTATTCTGGCCTGGAGAATTCCACGGACTGTATAGTCCTTGGGGTCACAGATTCGGACACGACTGAGCGACTTTCTGGAGAAGGAAATGGCAACTCACTCCAGTACCTTTGCCTGGAAAATCCCATGGACTGGAGCGACTTTCACTTTTCAATTGCCATAGAGGCATAGTGGGTGGTGCAGGCTGGCTGTATCACAGAAGATGATGTAAAGATATGCACTTGGCCTGAGAAATGCACTATTGATAAGATCATTGATGCAGGCCCTCAGCTCTCTGGCTCACTAGATTACAGTGTGGTACATAGCTTATATGGGGCTTCCCAGGTGGTGCTAATGGTAAAGAGCCTGCCTGCCAGTGCCGGAGACGTAAGAGATGCAGGTTTGATCCCTGGGTCAGGAAGATCCCCTGAAGGAGGGCATGGCCACCCATTCCATTATTCTTGCCTGGAGGATCCCATGGATAGAAGAGCTTGGCGGGCTATGGTCCACAGGGTCACACAGAGTTGGACACAACTGAAGCAACTTAGCATGCATGCACATTGTTTAAATAACAAAGCATTTATTTATCTGGATGCACCAGTGCTGGTGACAGCAGAATAGCAGTTCTCCTCTTGGCCATGTTGTAATGAATCAGTGCAACGGTGATTATTTTGAAACTCTCTAAGGTATTTGTTTCCATAGATGAGCATACTAACGAGAGCTTACAAATGTCCTTGAGATAGACCTGTCCCTGGTTAAAAATGTGTGAAGGACTGCTGATTGGAAGTTGCCCATAAGAAAGGCCCCCTGGTGGCTCAGTGGTAAAGAATCCGCCTGCCCATGTAGGAGGCACGGGCTTGATCCTTGATCCAGGAAGATCCCACATGCAGCGAAGCAACTAAGCCGGTGCACCACAGCTATGGAGTCTGTGCTCTGGAGCCCGGGAGCCACAACCGCTGCAGCTCGCGTGCCCTGGAGCCCGTGCTCCACAACAAGGGGGGCCCCGGCAAGGAGAAGCAGTCCAACTAGAGAGTCGCCGCCGCTCACTGCACCAGAGAAAAGTTAGCGCAGCAGTGAAGACCCAGCATGGCCATAAATAAATACATTAAAATTATTTTTTTTTTAAAAAAAGAAGGGACAAGTAATACATTTGGATCAACTTCATTCATTGTGGAGGAATGTCCCATTCCTAAACAGATTCAAGTAACTCATGTATTTAGTATGAGAAGAAAACTTTCGCACATCCTCCACACGCTTCAGAATTGGAGCTGTCTATACAGGAGTCTGCATGTAACCAGACCTCTCGGGAGGGCCGTGCCCTGTCCAGGGTGAGAACAGGAAGGGAGACAAATCTGACCCCCAGGCCCTGGTGAATGATGCGGACTTTTGCAGAAGACCTTCTCTGGAAGGTGGCGGAGGGAAGCTACGTAGCCCCCCATAGAGCAACGTCTCCTAAATATCTCATTGAGACTCTTTCCCCCACGTTCTTTTCCACTGGGAACTTCCAAGTCTGTCTTTCTGTTCTCGAGCCTGCCCAGCCCACTACATCCTGGGTTTCTGCTCTGGGTCTCTGTTTCTCCCTCTGGAGCAACAGGTCTCAAATGGGGGTGATTTTGCCCTCCCTTCTCCACCGGGTCAGGGGCAGTGACTGGAGACATTTTTAGCGGACACAGCTTGGAGGAGGCTACTAGCACCCAGTAGGCAGAGGCCTGGGGTGCTGCTAAATGATTCCAGTTGTACAGGAAAGCCCCCCACAACTTCACCCCCTGCACAACAAAGAATCATCTAGACCCAATTGTGAACAGTGCAGTTTGCGAAACCCAAACTAAGCCTCACTTAGCCAACACTCTCAAGTGCGGGGTGAGGGGCGGGGAGGGGAGCAGGAAGCCCCAGAGCAGGGCCTGGAGTTTGCTGGATGCCTGTCTCATCCTCAGAATTTCAACAGTGAGCAGGTGTTTCCAAGTCTGAGTACTTGGGAGGAGAGTGACTCCCCTCCTTCTGTTGGGGAGACATGTCAACCTTGGAATTTTCTGGCAAGCTGAATCAGGGCTGTGTCTAGAGCAGAATCACCACAAAAATACAGAAGGAGCCAAGAGCCCCTCGTGGGTGCCGAGCAGCCCCCATGGCAGCTAGCCTGGAGTGGGGTTTGCTCAGTGGGGTTTGCTCCAGGGCTGGCTGGGTTGGGCTGCAGTGTTTGCCTTGGACAGGCCAGGCTGCATGCTTCAGCACAGCTGGGGCAGCACCTAGCCTTCTATCAATAAAACCTGGGCCCTGCTCCAGCCTCACTCGCCTTTTCTAAAAAGCCTGTTTGTGCTGATTTCCGCCTTGGCTCGATTTTCTGTTGCATACCAGGATGGAGCTTTGCGTTCACCTTGACCTCGTCACCTGGTCTGAGCTACCCAAATGTTGGAGTACCATTTTCAGGGGGTGGGGAGGGCTCTGATCAGAGCTCTGCCAGTTTGGAGGCACATGACTGTTTGAGGTCTTGGCCTGGTGGCATTTCTCTGCTGTGCTGTTGAAGGCAAAGAAAAATCATTGATCTTCCTCCATCCAGAAGGAACCACTGTTCATTAACATTTTTACGTTTTCTTCCTGTACATTCATACATTTTTCAAAACACAGTTAAGATCATCCTGTCGATAAGTGTTTGGCCTCAGCCTTTGAAAAGCAGTAGTCCCAAGGTTCAGGCTGTCTTCTCTCTGCCATGAGAGGTGGGGAGGAAGGAAGATGGGGCGGGCGTTTAGGGGGTGGAACCGGGCTTAGAGCCCCAGCTGCACTCAGAAGTCTTGTGGGTTGTGCACGTCTCTCCCAGGTGGAGAAACAGAGAAGGCGCGGCCGCGAGCTGCCCATGAATTTGTCAGTCTCTCCTTGGAGATTGCCAAGGTCTGGGATGACTGGCTTTTCTCTTGGGCACCCTTTGCTGACCAAGCAAATCTCTTCAAGTCCACCCAGATCTCCTCTTCAGTTTAAGGCTATTTCCTAGAGGACGTGGTTGCCATCAGCTGAAGATCACAATATGTTGCCAAAACTGCTGCAGTTCCTTTATTTGGGGGCGTGCCCCAAAGACTTTACCGTTCAGGTGGTGCGAAAGTTGCTCTTACCCATCACCCCTGTGATGAAAGAATCCCAGGGGCTCCCCAGTGCCCTCCGGACGAAGTGAGACCTCTGCTGGTCTGGCTTGGTCCTTTCTGTGCCCACCCAAGAGCAGAAGCCCTTGCCCACAGCTGTGGATTCTTACCAGGACCTGCTGCCTTTGGTGCCCCTTTCCTCGGCACGTGGAAGGCACGGGCAACAAGACAAACACAGCAGCACTCTCCCTCCCGCTCAGCTCTCTTGCGGCTGGCGATGGGATCTCCTGTCCATCGGGCCCAGATTCTCCCCTCCTGGTGGCACCCCAGAACCCAGGAGCAGGCTTCAGAAACGAGGCTCTTGGCCCCAGTCTGCAAGTCCAGCCCCACCTGCTGCAGTTCCCAGACCTCCCCAGGCACTTTCTACACTGAGGACTCTGGCCATGTCAACAGTCCACCGGTGCTACTATTTACTTAATATTCCTCTTCAAATAGATTTCTTTTATTAAACTTAAACTTATGTTAGAGGACAAAGTTTCAGTCCTTGAATCACCATTGATGTACTTAGGATTTTTTTTTCCTGATACACATAATTAATATTTAATCTCTAAAATTAAAAAAGCAGTATGCCTAAGGACTGGCTCAGATTCCTTCCACATGTAATGATAGAGCCAGGCATTGCTTTAAAGTCCTTTCCGGTGCCCTCAGTGGGCAGCAGAGACTGCTCTCCCCAAATACCAGCGCACTGGGTCCAGCCACTGCCTCCTGGGCACCGTGATCAGTGGAGAGAACTGTAGGGGTACCGGGAAGGAAATTCCAGCCACTGGCACTAAGACCCATGTGGTTTTCCAAAGGAGGGATGGATGTGCATGTACTGACAAGGGATAGGGCCAACAGAGACAAGTCATTCAGTGATACATACAAGACAATCCATTTGTACCTTGTACATGTGTGCGTGTGTGTAAATGTGTGTGAGAGTGAGGGCCTGCAGGGCACCCAGCCAACTGCTGGAAGATATTTCACCTTGGGAGGGGGTGGGGGGTGACAGGGTAGAGTGAGAGAACCCTTGACTTTTGTTCTTTGCTTCGGGGCTATTTGAATAACCCGATGCTGTCCAGAGGGTTCTAGTGTAATATTTCTAAAAGGTAATACCTATTTTCTTAAAAGAAAGACTCTTGGCCTGGCTGACAGGAGAGCCCGGTTCTAATTCAGACTGCAGATGTGGATGTGTGATGGGCACAAGCCTCTTAGCTTCCCTGAGCCTCAGGTTTCTCCTCTGAGCAATGGTGGTTCTGTGGCTGCAGCGAGATGTAGGCGAAAGCATCTTGGTATCACCAGGTAACATTCCAAGGCCGTCTCTGGTGCCTTCAACAGCCTTACTGGATTTTTTTTTTTTTTAATCATGTCGCCCTGTGATGGAAGCCCCTGGCAGCTTCCTATTACCCTCAAAAAAGCACACAAAACCCTTCACAATCTGGTTCTGCCTACTCTCCACAATACCAGAAAGATGCATTCTTCTCCTGGACATAAACCCAGGACACTGTGGTTTTGTGGTTTGCTGGGCACTCTCGCTACAAGACACGATTATTCCCTTCTTTGCGGCCTCTTATTGCTCTGCTCTGTTGATAAAAGGACTCAAGACCCCGTCTGCCTTCACCAAGGGACGGGGGCTGGCCGGCTGGCCTTTCAGCCCTCCCGGTCGGGCCGCCTAGACTTTCTCCGCATGTTCCCCGCCTTCTCCCCGCAGCCCCTCGCGGTCCTCCCCTCGCAGGGCACCCGCTGCAGTCGCCTCCCGCGGCCCCCGCAGCCTCGGAGCGGTGACCCAGCTGGTCAGGAGAGCCGGGTTTCCTGCCTCCCGGCCCTGTCCTGTCTCTGCGGCCGCACCTCCGTTTCCCTGCCCTGCCCCTGCCGAGGGCTCGCTTCTCCGAACCCTTCTGGAGGATGCCCCAGCCCCCAGCCCCGCGCCACAGGCCGAACCCAGAGCCGCCACACGGGGGAGCCACGGAGCCGGAAGGGAAGACCCGCGGGGCCCGGGTCTGCCTCTGCAGAGGCTGGGGCTCCCTCAGGAGCACTCCCGATCGATCGATGCGTGTACGCCTCTCCAGGGATTCTGGCCCTGGGTCTCCTCTGAAATGCTCTAAAGGTTTATCAGGCTGAATTGTGATACCAACGTTCGCTAACATTTGTTGAGGCACACCATGTGTACAATTATTGAGAGAGGGGTGTGGAACTCTCCAACTCTAATTGTAGATTTGGCCACGTCTCCTTTCAATTCTATCTTGTACTTTGAAGCTCCATTATTCAGTGCGTAAACACTGAACATTAGTACAGTCTCTGGATTAATCGACCCTTTTCATGATGAGATAAATTTCTTTATCTTTGGCAATATTCTTTGTTCTGAAATCGACTTTGTCTGATGTTGGTGTAGCCACTGCGGCGTTCTTTTGATTACCATTAGCATGTTATTTCTTTATCCATCCTTTTATTTTAGGCTGTTTGTGTCTTTCTATTTAAAGGTCATGTCTTACAGAAAGCAAGTAGTTGAATCTTGTTTTTCTTAATCCAATTGGCTCATCTCTGCTCTTTGAGTTATTTAGTTCATTTGCATTTAATGTAGTTATTGATATAATTAGACTTGAAGTCTATAGTCTTGCTGTTTGTTTTCTATTAGCCTTATTCTTTGTTTCCTTTTCTTCCTTCTTTGGGTTAATTGAATACATTTTACAATTCTATTTTATCTCATTTGTTGCCAACCCATCCACAGGTGCCAAAAGAAGGGGCCAGTCTCCAGCCACCCCCCCCCCACCACAGATTTCCCTCCACGCTCTAGAAACCAGAAGTGCTGGCCAAAGTTGTCAGTGATTCCACTCCACTCAACAGCTGCCTCTAACAGGAGCCGCCCTAAGGCCTGTCTGACACCCCAGGGGAGCTCAGTTCTGATCAGACGATGGGAATGGCTTCCCAACCAGGAGGCTCTTGATACCCTGGTGCCAAGCAGAGCCAGAGTTCTAGCCCTTGCTTCTCTAGAAATGCTTAAGCGCTAGAGATGTATCTCTGTGCCCCTCACAGCCCCACCCACTCCCCCCAGCCCAGAGCCAGTAGTTGCCTGAGATGACCTCTGGCTGGGCCAGCTTGTCCTGAGGCCCTAAGGAGGCAACAAGCCTCTCTCTCTCTACTTGCAGTAGTGCAAGAGTTGTTCACACATCTCACATCCGTGACCACATTGCCCTGGCTCCTGAAGGACTGAAGCGATCACGTGAGGGAGGGATTGTTGGTCAGAAGCATCTTTTATGATTCTCTAGTTCCCCTAAAGGAGTGCAGCTGGAAGGCCAGCTCCCCAGGCCAGCCTCAGACCCAGCAACAGCCCTCCAGGGCCTCCGCGTCGGATCAGTCTGGGCTGATCTAACTGCCTTCGGTGTGTCAGGGCCTTAGCGAAGCTGGCAGCCTGACAGCCCAGCAAGCGAAGCGTGGAGAGGGCTCGGAGCCCCGGAAAACTGCCTCTGCTGTGCGTCAGCCTCAGCGGTGTTCAGCCGCGTACCTCTCACAACAGGAAGTCATCTGGGGGCAGCCGAGCTCTGTGGTCAGCCGAGCTCTGTGGTGTGCTCACAGTCTAATGCTGTCAGAAGCGGCTCTCAGGACACGGACACGGGGTGGCAGTAAGGTTCACCCCAGAGAGGGCATCGGAGAAAGGCTGCTTCTGAGAGGCGCTGGGAAGGTGGGGCAGGTGTGGCTGTGGGCGGGGAGCGTGCGTCAGGAAGCGGGTGGACGCAGGGGCGCTCTGAACGCAGAGGAGACCAAGAGCAAGGCCACGAGTGGGGCGGGCGGCTGCTGGGGGCGTGAGGCGCGCGAGTGTGCCTGCAAGGAGGGCTGCCTGAGTGTGGCTGGCGGTGGGCACGGCCTGTTGGCCGGGCACATGCTGTGAAGGGCCTTGAAGGACCCGCTCTGGAGCTGAGGATATTGTTGTAGGCGCTGGGGCGTCACTGGAGGCAGGACAGCTGTGGTGAAAAGTTGTCAGACACGGAGGCTCTGGGTCTGAAATCTGATCCCACTATTTATTTGCTCTTCGGTTTGGGTTTGGGGCAAATCAGCCATCCTGAGTCTCATTTTACTCATCTGTAAAATACGTTCTTACAGGGTCGTGACAATATACAGCCTTGATGTACTCCTTTCCCAATTCTGAACCGGTCCATTGTTCCATGTCTGGGGGATTAGGTGCGAGAATGAAGTATCTGAGAGCTTGGTAGCTCCAGTATGACATCTTATTTTGTGTTGTTCAGACTGGCTGTTAGGAGAAAGCAGGGACTATGGGTTCTTCGGAACACCCAGTCTGGTGCCTGCCATGTAGAAAGTGCTCAGTAGTTATCTGTTGAATAAATGAATAAGCTTGATACTAAGTCTTGATCCTCAGTACTTACTCAATAATTATTAGTTGACATCCGAATGGGAAGATTTTATGATGAAATAACCCTGATCAGATCTCAGTCTAGATGGGTAACTTTGGCAACAAGACAGTGGGGAGTTTGGAGGAGTCAGGATGGGAATGAAGGACGTTATTGGAAGGCTTTGCAATAATCTGTGTTGATGGCATCCATCAAGATAGGCGATTCTAAAGCAGGCGGAGGGGGAGCAGGGGGAGGGGGAGGCTCTGAGTAATCACCTCGGTTTGGACCTGTTGAGAGTGAGGCCGAAGTGCGGAGGGCTGGGTACCTGGTGAAGCCTCCGTCTGGAGCACCTGGGGGAGAGGGTATCCTGAGACAGGCCAAGTGTGGTTGATGCCATTGGCCTAGACTCAGCTCCCAGGGACAGTGCGAGCATGGAGGGGATGGAGGAAACAGTGAAGTGTGGACAACCCCAGTGAGCCAAAGGGAAGACAGGGTCATAGGCAGACTGAGAAAGCAGCTCCTGACTTGTCTGTGACAGACGCGTGTCAGGCAGGGTGACTGTGCGGAGAGCGGCAGATAGGTTCTGCGTGCTCTGCCTGTACGCATTCAAGGGCCTGGGTCTGGAGTCAGACCAGCTGGGCTGATTTGGCTCCACCAGAACCAGCATGTCTGACTGTGTGCAGGTTACTCGACCTGCCAGAACCTCCTCTTCCACTCTGTAAAGTAGAGATATTGAACTGTAGCCTCCTCCCCCGTTTGCTGTAGGGATTAAATGAAATGAAGCACATAAAGTTACTAGGAAGACAGCGTCCACACAAGGCGGCTAATGATCGCTCCAAATGGTTTCTGGGGTGGGTTGGCACCTCACCCGATTTTCGGCCTCTGGATATGTTTGTCGCTCATGAGGCCCCAAACCTGATCTCTGGACCCCTCCATGGATCCTGGATGAGGAGACCTGAGGTCCAAAGTTGCTGAAGCTCCCACAGCAAGCTAGAGCTGGAGCTGGGCCTGGAATACCAGCCCCCTGGCTTCCATTCTTGTACCACAGCTTTCCTGGAACACAGACCCACAGGGTGGATTTGACAAGGGATCTGGCCACGTGTCAGGATGGCATTTGAGAGAGGAAGAAAGTTTCCAATGATGTCTTTCATCATCTGACGCTCTGAGACAGGGAAGTCACCCATCCACCACTTCAGTGGGGCTTTCTGAATCCACCCCGCCCCACCCCCACCCCCCCAACAGCGACGCCATCATTGCTCTGGGGCTCTGGATGCTGCGGACTCCTCTTCCTGGGACCAGGGACAAGAACAGCCAGTTCCTACCCTTCGCACGTTCACTTCCAGAAGCATGAAGCGCTGTTGCCTAAGCTCTTCCTGCTGCCTTCTCCCCTCCCCCTGGCCACGTTATCACCACTGTTGATTATTCGTGGGGAAGAGGTGTACACAGGGTCACTGGACACTGAAAGGAATCCGGTCTTCCTCCCTTTGGGACTGTGGAGCTTCAGTCTGGATTTTTCCTCCTGGAGGCTGGCCAGCTTGTTGTATCACATGTGATCTTTGCTGGCTTCAGAAGAGTCCCAGGGTCCTCGCCAGCACCATCTCTGCTTTGCTTGGCTTCCTTCCAAGCCTGGACTCATTGACAGGTAGAATAGTGTAGACATACAGACACTAACTAGGCTTTGAAAATATCTCATGAGCTATGATGGAACACATCGCTTCCCTCGGTTTCCTCGTCTGTGAAATGGGAGTAAAACCTGCTATCAGGGTTGCAGAGCAACCCAAGTGATGAGGTGAAGGGACTTTGAAAAGCCCTATTCAGATGTCCATTTTCATAATATTTGAACTGGCAGGGAGCAGCACCCTAAAAGAACACGGTGTCACTCAGGCCTTTTACTAAGTGGATCTGGCATCTAGTGTGCTGCTCACAAGCAGAGACTCATGCAGACTCCTGGGATACTTTGGCTTGTGGTTCAAAAAGCCTGTTGTCCGCTGTATTTTAAGATTGTACGTTTCGAATGTGTAGTGCTGCGCTTGCTCTGCAGAGGTCAGTGTGTACTCCAAGGTCCAGGGTAGCCCGAGAATCTGGGACCTATTTTTCCCTTAAATATTCAATTCCCACTGAGCAAAGAGGTTCCTTTTATAAGGAAATGTGTGTTCTTTCACTGGCCAGACAAAGCAGGCAGGCTCTTGCTGATGCCCAGGGGTCATGCAGAGCCCCCTCCCTGCAGGATTCATCATCCTGACATTGGCCTTTGAGGTGCTGGTGAGGCCAAAATCAGCTTCCTTTCCCTGGACCATAGTCTCTGGGGTAAACTCCCCTACTCCCAACAAAGTGAAAGTGAAAGTCGCTCAAAGTGCGACTCTTTGTGACTGCATGGACTATACCATCTGTGGAATTCTCCAGGCCAGAATACTGGAGTGGGTGCCCTTTCCCTTCTCCAGGGGATCTTCCCAACCCAGGGATCAAACCCAGGTCTCCTGCATTGCAGGTGGATTCTTTACCAGCTGAGCCACCAGGGAAGTCCAAGAATACTGGAGTGGGTAGTATATCCCTTCTCCAGCGGATCTTCCCAACCCAAGAATCGAACCGGGGTCTCCTGGGTTGCAGGCAGATTCTTTACCAGCTGAGCTATCAGGGAAGCCTTGCCCAACAAATCAGTCTTTGAAATACTCATTTGAAGAGCAGATTGCTCCAAAACCTACTTTCAACCCCACTAACATGAGTTCTTCCCTGGAAACACCCCGTAGCTCACCCCAGCCCCCACTCCCCACCTGGTTACTTCCACTTGCTATCTCCCGGCCAGGGAGGCAGCTACTGGTAGTGACCATCCCTGGAGCTGGGCAGGTCAGCGGGCCATGGTGCGGGCTCTCAGCTAGCTCATGTTCGTGCCTGCCAGGCATTCGCGGGCTTCTAGAAAAAAGACTGTGTGGGAGGATGGAGCCAAATTGGGCTGCAGTTGAAACCATCCTGAGCACTGACGGATTTGACTAAGACGGGGGAGGAAGAGGGCTCCTCGCAAAAGTAGCCAGAGCTTAAACTGGAGCTGGCAGCTTGCAGTCTGGGGGCTGAGTCTAGCCCCTTACCCAGCTTGTGCCCCAAGACTGGATGCTTTTTGGAACTACAGGAGACACAGACTTGGAGAAAGTCCTGATAACCCCTCTCAGCCACTCTCTGGGCGTTTCCAGGGTCCCCAGGCCATCAGACTCCAGGAGCATTGTGCCCCTGGCGTTGCTCGGCTCTGAAGGCTTGTTTTCTGTTCCTGAGACTCGAGCCCCTCTCTGCTGAGAGACGGCAGCACGCTGACTAAGAACACAGGCCCTAGGACTGCAAGGACCCGGGTCTGAGTCCCAGCAAACTGGTCCTACCAATGTGACTCTGAGCTTCAGTTTCCTCACCCGTGAAAAGGGAATAATAATCTCTATCCCGAGGCTGTTGGGAAATGACAGACTGCATGTACATCACCGGGCACGCAGAGTAACTACTGTAGATGAAGGATTTGAAGGGTTCAGCCCCAGTCGGGGAAGGTGTCCCTTCATCCATTTCTAATGGAGAAATGTAATTGAGCTGTCCTTGATGAGATGATAACATCTGGCAAAGACCCCCTCTTTGCCAGACCCGGTGCCCCTCCCCGCCCGGAATTAAACGCACTAATAACCTGGGTGGTGTCTGCAGGCGCCTTTAGAAACCTGAGGCTTCCTGGGGGCAAGTTCCTGGGGTGGGTGGAAGGGCCTGCTTACTCTGCAGATTGCTGTAACTTTGCATCTGATTTGCATGTGCTTGGAGGTGGGGGCGGGGGGGGGCGCCGCCCTGCAGTTTCTTCTGGCATTTCCGAGTTAAAATATTGCTGCTTCTCCAGGCAGACCAGATATTGATTTTCTTCTTCTGCAGTCACTTCTCTAACCACTCCGAGGGGCCTGGCTCCTTCACCCAGGGAATGGGGAATGAGAGGGTGGGGAAGGCAGAGGATGGGGGGAAGGGAGACGCGAAGGTGTGGTGGGCCTTCGAGCTCCTGCTGTCCTGGGGGAGGAGAAGGAGCTGCGACCAGGAGGATGGAGACAGCAGAGAGGGCATTTTCTCCCTCGGGTCCCTCCCAGTGCATTCCCGCCCGGCATCCCTGCTCTGACTCTGGGGATGCCCCGGGCCCACTTGCCGGTGGTCCAGCGGCAGGGTAGGGACGCGCAGGCCTGGGGCGGGAGGACCCAGAGGGGCGTGGCGACCGCCGGGGCCTGGAGGAACCTTGCGAGAGGAAGTGGCTTCTGAACCCCTCTGGCAGTGGAGGGGCAGGAGCGGCGCGGAGGCGGGGGCCGTGCCGAGAAGGGCTCGGCGCGGGGTGGAGCGGGGCGCCCGCGCGGAGGGCGCGAAGGGGTAGATGCCCAGTGAGTTGCAGAGCGAGGGGCGCCGCGCGGCATCCGGGTCTGACCGCCTCCGGGGGACAGGTTACCCTGCCGCCTGAGCCCCTTGGGCTCCAGTGTGAAAGGCGAGGCGGCCGGCGCCGGGTCCGCCCGTCTGAGTAACGGACTCGCTCCCCGGCGGGGCTGGAAGCTCGCGCCGCGGCCGCCGGGGGAAGGGTCCCCGCCTCCCTGCCCCGCATCCGAGCCCCAGCAGATGCGCTCTCTGCCTCCGGCCGGGGCTCCGGGCTAGATGACGGTGGACAGCAGCATGAGCAGTGGGTACTGTAGCCTGGAGGAGGAACTGGAGGACTGCTTCTTCACCGCCAAGACCACCTTCTTCAGGAATGTGCAGAGCAAACGTCCTTCGAAGGTACATGTAATGATATAAGAGCCTTTCATTGCGGGGAAGCAAGCTCTGTGGTCTAGAAGGGAAACCTGGCTCCTGGCAGACAGGCTGTCAATGTCTTACCGGAGTGGGTGGGCAGTTGCCCTGCGGGCCCTCTTGAACTTGTTGACGGAGCAGACCCCGGGTTGGATCTGGAGCCCTTTGGGGACCACAGGCAAAACTGGTTTTTTTTCTTTTTTAATGTTCTTTTCAGCATTTCCTGTCCCCGGACCTTTTCAAAATGGCTCTCTAGGATGTGGGGACAGCGCTCACCTGTGCCTGGGAGGGTGACCTTCCCCCAAATCGGAGCTCTGGAGCTCCAGGTGGCAAGTGGATGGCTCCCTGTCCCTCATTAAGGACAACATTGCTAGGTTGAGACTTCCGTATTGCAGATGGCCAGAAACCGTCTTAAAACAGCCCAGCAGCTTTGCAGAAGTCCAGGGTGTTTTTAGAAGCAAACTAAAACTTCTCTCCTAGATCATTGTGCTGCTACCATTTTGACTTTCTGAGCTAGCTAGGGATAACCTAAAGGGGTTTGTGTGTGTCTCCTAACGCGGCTGCGTATGCCAGACACCCAGCTCACCTGAGTCCCCTGGCCGCACTCTCCCAATTGCAGCCATGTGTCTGCTACTTGGCAGTGGCGGCAGAGCTCTGTTTATTTATTTGTTTTGTTATTTAGATGAGAGGGCTCCAAGCCAGGTCCTTGCCTAAATGGGCCTGTTTGTAGACAGAGTGAGCGGTTACATTTTACAGGTGTATGCAGGCTCATAATTAATTCAGCAGTCCTACATGAGTCAAATTAGCTAAAAACTTCCCCAGGCCTGACTCTAGGGCCTCCGTAGTTAATAATTCATCTTGCCTGTAGGCCCCACATTTGCTGGGTTCTGCCCATCAAACAAATGCACTGTGAGAAGACACCCAAGAATCAGCAGAGGAGTTTTGATTTTAGTGTTCAAAGAATCAACTAGAACAGGCCTGTGTCTGGGGTACCCGTTTGAGAAACTGGGGCAGGGGGTAAGAAGGGCTCATGCGGAAACCATGGCTGCTGAGGGAGGGTGTCCAGCTCTCTCCTGGGATTCCTGCCTCAAGGTGTATACCCCCTTCTACCCTCACCCCCACCCATATACATATTTAAGGGCACTCCAGCTGTGTAGGATCTTTATTTAGGCCAGCGGATCTCAGCCTTAGCTGTACCCTGGAACTGCCTACTGAGCTTTAGAAAATATGGGTTCTTGGGCCCCACAGCACGGGAATCTGATTTCGTTGGTCTGGGGTGAAGCCTGGGCATCAAGATTTTGAAAAGCTCGCCTGTTACTTCTGAGATGCAACTGAGGTTGAGAACCATTGCCCTAGAGAGTTTTGTTGCTGCCGGGTAGGAAATGGTTCCTGTTTTTAGAACAAAGTTTAGCTGCTGCACTTGCTGCCAGCCAGGCCGTGAACCCTTGGCCCTGGAGGGTGGGCTTTCTGTGCGACTGGGTAGAGGAAGGGGCACTGCAGAGCTGAGGCTCCTTTCACACGGCAAATAAAAAGGTATGTGTCTCTGGTGATTCTTGGGAGAAATAGAGATATTTTACAATAAAATATGCAGGGGCTTCCCTGGTGGCTCAGATGGTAAAGGATTTGCCTACAGTGCCAGAGACCGAGGTTCGATCTCTGGGTTGGAAAGATCCTCTAGAGAAGGAAATGGCAACTCACTCCATTATTCTTGCCTGGAGAATTCCTTGAACAGAAGAGCCTGGCAGGCTGCAGTCCACGGGGCCACAAAGAGTCGGACGTGACTGAGCGACTAACACTTTCACTTTTTTTTCATGCTGGCATGGGGAGGCAACTTGTTTTTTGGCCCAGATAGCCTTCTCTCTCATTCTCCCCCAAAACCCTTCCCAGGGATCACTCTTGAAAACACACCTTCGGCTTTGCACCCACGTTACCTCTCTCTTTGCAACCACAGTAATTCCAGCTTTGTCTGGTTCCTGAACCCATTGCGCGGCGTGAGGTCTCTGCACAGCCCCCTCCCTTGTTTTCCCAAATCTGTAAGCCCTCGGAGGGCGGGAATCCCTTCTGAGAAATGGATTTTATTGAACTCCACACGGGGTGATAAGGATAATGCCTCAAAGAGAGAGAGGTGGACACGGCCCCTCTCGTCCCTGGGCTCTGCTCAGCTAAACGGTGCGCGGCGTCTTGACTGAGATTCAGAACTGCTGTTGGAGACATCTTCCTCAGCACCAGCCTTGCCGTCTGAACAGCCGTCTCCACGGAGGCAGGGGGCACAGGGCCCCCTCTCGCGGGGGAGCAGGCCCTGGGTGGCCCCACCGGCTATGCAGGGGTGCACGTGGCTGGCATAGGAACCGGGACGCTTCATCCACATAGCTCAGTCTCCTATCCTACGTGCTTTTCCACCTTTAGAAACACTTCAGATCTCTCTTCCCCTGGGAGCCACTTGTAGAAACGGTTTCCAAGAGATCGGCCTTATCCTGGCCCCATTCTGACTCCTATCATTGCTTTTTTCCCAACCCAGTCTGAGCTCCCAGGAGAATTTCTCCTTCCTGTCTCCAAGGAAAGGCGTTTATGTGTTTCCCGGTCGCCGAGAGACCGAGGCCCCATTGGGGAAAGGCCCGAGCCGGCGTCTATAAATAGCCTTGTCAGAGCAACCTGTATCTGCCAGTCCGTCGTGTGCCTGGCTGGAGCGGAGCCGCAGAGGGAAGCCTCCCGCTGTCCTGGAGCCTTGGCTGGCCCAGCCTCCAGGGAGCTCCTGAGACCTCTGTCCAACCCTTTCAGTGGGGGGCAGGAGGATGGGGGAGAGAGGGGCCACACGCAGCCAGGAGGCCCCGAAGGTGCAGTGGCAGAGGAAGTGGGGCCAGGCCCTGGGCCCGGCTGGTTCCCTCCATTCAGAAGGCAGCAGCTCCTGGGGCCCCAGGCCTCCCCTGAGACAGCCACGGAGCCCCAGTCTTCAGCCTTTGTTTTGGGTGCCCTGCGGGGACTTCTCCCTTGGCTGCTGGGCCCGATTAGGTCACTTACCCTGGATCATGTCTCCAAATGGCGACCCCGGTGGCTTGGGGGAACCCCAACTCGAGTACTCAGAAGTACAGACCAAGCAGCTCTCTGGAAGGCGTCCATATGGTCACCCAATTCAAGACATTGGTGTCGGGGTGGGGGTCATTCAAGGCCACACAGCAAGTTCCTGACGGACCCTCAGGGTTGGAACCTGTATCTCTCGTCTCCCAGCCTGGAGGTTTTTCTGCTCCAGGCCCACAGAAGGCAGAGTTTGGTGATTTGTGGGCCTGGTGCCTGGGATCTCTGACCACCCCTGACAGCTGCCTCTGTCTTCCTGTCTGGGATCTGACCCTAGCAGGGAGGCCTGCTCCCACTCCCCTCAGTACCCCAGATGCCTGCAGGGGGTGGCAGTTTTGGGCTCTGACCTCTGAGCAGGGACACGGACACCCCAAGTTTTCTCTGCATGTTCCGCAGGCTCTAGGACCCGAGGTACCACCCAGACCTTTAGGGTGAAGGCTCCGGGGACACAGAAAGCCTCCTGCTTGCAGAATGTCCAAGCTGGAGGGACCCGAGTCTAGAGACACGAGGCCATCACCAGACCAGACGTCTGGCTGGGTGGGGTCTCTTGGACACCTTGTCAGGAGCTCTTCTGGGTGTCACCCACTCAGTGGGTGACAGGGACAGCCCTTGTCCTCTCAGGGCCTTCTTCACAGTGGAAGAAGCCAAACAGCCTCAGGCTAGGAAAAGGGCACGGGGTCCTTCCACCCCTCCGTTCCTAAGGCACGGTGTGGCCCAGGAACGTTCATTCTACTCTTGGTACTAACAGGGGTCCCTGTCATCAGTCCCAGAAGCTTGCAAGTTCTTCTTCGCATCTGTCCTAGGTACTGCTTGCTGTATCTTTGACGTGTGTGTTTTCTTTGTGGATACGGAGGCAGAAGGTTGGGCTCTACCTGTGGTTAAATATTATACTTAAGCACAGCTGGAATGCGTTCCTATCCCCCCTCCCCACCCCGGGCCCTTCCTGGTCTACATTGACACCATTGATTTTTGAAAAATTTAAGGAAGATGCAAAGAGGAAGGGGAGCAGTTGCAGAGGTCACAGGACGAAGCCACTCCCAGTTCCATCCTTGCACTTGCCTCCTCTCCTCTTGCCTGGCCGCTTGGCCCCTGCGTGGACAAGGTTCCATGGTTCCAGGGACGTCATGCAAGCCTGACCAGTCAGGGAAATCCCCATCTCTCTGCCCGCAGCAGGAGTACCCAGGCCTCCGCCTCCGTAGCTGCCCCTGACCTTCTTGGCGTGAGAGATAAGGGACACTAAAAATAAGTTAGTTCCAAATTTGAGCAATAAAAATAAAAATCTTCAGCACCGTTGAACCATATCACTGCCGTTTTATGTGCTTTCTCAGATGCCTGCCCAGCCCACCACTCACCTCTCCATGTTGGCAGGGCCCGCGATAGCCTCCCTCTGGGGCTGGAGTCGGTGGTCCCCTCCTGGGGGACCGGTGGCCTGCTGCTGCCCTGGCCCTTCTCAGCGTCGCTTTTCTCCACGAAGATGGTAAGCTGTGTAAGAACAAGCCTCGCGTCCCCGCAGGCGCTATGTAGCATCAGCCACTGGTTACAGAAGCCGGGCTGGCTGAATGCTGGTCGAGGTTAATCGCTGTGCCATCTCTCTTACATCCTGTGTGATCAGGATGGACTGACCTGTCACAAATAGCCCCGTTATTTTCCATCATCAGATGTGACAGAAGTTTATTTCCCTCTTTAAGGAAAGTTACATTGGCAGGTGGGGCTCAGGATAACACACGGGAGATTCTGTGGGTCAGGCCCGGAAGTGGTGTGCGTGTTCTACGCCCCTGCGCCATTGGCCAGAACCCAGTCACGTGGCCACTTCTAACCACAGGGAGGTTGAGAAATGAAATACAGCTGTGAGCCCAGGTGGGCGAGGAAGCCAGTTGTGGTGAACACTTAGCCGTCTCTGCCACGCATAGCTTCTCCCACCTCTGCCCAACCACCTTGGGAAACTCGACTCTCTTGGTGAAGGGCCGCAATCCTTGTCTCTTTGACTTTGTACTTGTCTGTCACCAAGGAGGTGCGGTTCCTGGGGTGGGCAGCCCTACCTCCCCCAGATACACTGGGAACTTTTGCAGGAAAGATGCTTTTCCTTAGTCAGCACTGCGCTGGTTCCTCTTAGCGTCTGAAGCCTTCAGTGGTGCTCACGGGTTGACCCTGGCCACTGAGATCGGAAATCTCTCTTTGGATCACTTTTTGATAATGGACAGTGGAGGGCCCCACTCTAGACGTCTCGGCTCCTGCATCTTTGAAGGTAGGACCCTCAAATCTGCTTTTTCAAAATACTTCCCCCTTGGTGACGCTCATAGAAAGTCTGGGAACCACCTGTTTAGGAAATATTTGGTGACTGATGGCTTCAGTGGGAATGTAAGGTGAGCATTTATGACAGATCCCTAGGCTGGAAGCCCAGGAGGTAAAAGGCTTTCCCTGGTCCCTCAGCGAAGTAGAAACAGCCCCGAGGACCCAGAGCCCTGGGCCCCTGCTCAGAGCAGTCTGCGTTACTCTTAGCACTGATGCTGGCAGGGATGTTAAGAGGATAATCCTTGGTGATCGTGACTGGTTCATGATGGAACAGAAGCCTCACAGAACTGTAAGCCAGGTTCTGGCTTCTCAGCTCAACTCCAGCTCTCAGCTGAGCTCTCTTCAAGCCTCCAGACTCGGGCGCTTCATCTGGTCCTTTTAACGAGCGTCACATGAGCCTGTTCTTTTCTTCTTTAACCGAGAGTCCTTCCCCACTTTGCATGGGAGCAGAGCCTTGCCAGTTTCTCACGGGACTGGCAGAGAGAGATCCTGACTAAGTTCTCTAAACTGTAAGGACTTCCCTAGGGTGGGGTTGGGAAAAGGGCCTGAATGGTTGCCACCAGCTCCTTCTCCAGGACCACCTGGGGCTCAGCCCAGACATCCCCCACTTTGTGTTCCAGATTCCTCCACTCCCACTCAACCCTTTCTCTTCACGCCTTTAGACTTTATCCAGACGTGGCCCTCTTTTCCCTCTAAAGTTATAGCTCAGCACACATGTAACACCCATTCCCCTACGTTGTTTTGGGAGAAAGGAAAACTTAACACGGCTCTCAACCCTGAATCCCAGCTCTTAGTTCACACCACCAGGCTGGACTCTGGATCCAGGTTCCAAGCCACGAGTGGCACAGGGAGGCACCATCAGGCTCACCTTGGTGCCTGCAGCCTGTTCCCAGTCCTCCGCTGATTCTGACTCACCGGGTAACCCACACCTGTGTGCTTCTCAGCTCTGGGATCCTCCTGTGTGGGGGACCCAGACCTGTCTTCGTTCAGGACCTCATTTCCTCTTCTGAATGGCTCCGTCTTCCCATAAGATAGCACCCCAGTCCTGGCAAGGCATATGCTCTGGGGATAAGAGGACCAGATCAATTTGCCAGGAACCAGGGGCATTTAATTTCAGAAGCAGGAGGAAGAAGGGAGCTGTAGAGGCAGAAACGTGCATGTTGGACTCGCTGAGCCTGCGCCTTCCGTCCGTGGTTCTGTCCTGGTTCCCATCCATCTCTTCTCCTCCCCCACCCCTCCCCAGCTTTACGTGCAGCTCCCCAGCCTGCACCCCCCGTCTCCTTCTCTTCTTAGCTGTAGAATGAACTTTTCTGTAGCCTGTCAGAGGTCACTCATGCCCCTCAGATGCCTACAATTTAATGTGTCCAGAAGCAGCTCGTAGCTTTGCCCATGACTGATTTCCCTCCCTGTCTCCGCCTCGCCCTCTTTTTGCCCCACCTTCGGCACCTGAGGAATCTCCCCTCTCATGCCTTCCATCCAGTCTTCACTCTGGCTTCTGCCTCCACGGTGTGGTCTCTCCTTTCTGTCCCCCACCCTGCCCTACCTAGTTGGGGGCTTGTCGCCTCTTCCTGAGATGCTCCAGGAGGTCGCCCAACCAGTTTCCCTTCTGTTTCTTCCCCTGCTGTGTACCCTGCATTCGATGGCATATCATTCTGGTGTCCCAAAGCCTTCAGAGCCTCCCCTTTGCTTCTAGAGCAAAGTCCACACTGGTTCCCGCCTGTTAATGTTGCATCCAAAATGCCGCAGTGCCTGGCCTCAATCAAAACGCAGTGTTTTCAGTTTTTTTATAGCATGGGGCCGAGGGGTCGGGGGATACAGAGATAGATAAAATGTATAAAGACCTATGGCCTCAGCCATACTGTGCAGCAGCCCTAGTTGCTCCCCTTCCCCACCCATGAAGCGTCTGGATGGGGCCCATGGGCAGAGGGTCACCTGGGGGAGGAGGACACTGCGTCTGCCCTGTGGCCCTAGCTGGGGGCTTGTCACCTCTTCCTGAGATGCTCCAGGAGGTCGCCCAACCAGTTTCATCAGGAGGTGGTGGTGGCTCCCAAGATGGGGGGAGGGGAGGCTGGCCCCCAGAATCAGAGGGCCTGGGCTTAACTAACCCAGGAGGGGGCTGCGGACGGGCTGGCAGCAACAGGACTGCAGCAGCCTGGGGAGGGCTGGAGGAGATCAGCTTAGCCTCTGAAAAGCAGCGACTCCTGGAGCTGGAGGAGACTGATGGGTCGTTAGGGCCATCCCTTGTTTCTGAGCAGGGCTGCATGTAGCCCCCACAGGCAGGGAGGAAACCTGCGCTCATCACACTGTCATCCTCCAAGCCACCGATCAGCCCTTCCTTGTCCACGGCGCTACTCAGCGTGGCTCCAGCTGGTTGCACCCCTGCTGCCCGTGAGGCTACAATCCTAGGTTAAAAAAAAAATAAAGCAGAGAGGGCGGCGGCAGCGCGTTTCCACCTGACAGACCACCCTGGCGGAGTTTCTGTTGCTGTCAGGCCAGAGGGCTGGCACGTTCAACGAGGTCCTATGTGAGAGGGGCTTAGCCAAGGGCGAGGCCCACACCCCACGCTCATCCAACTCCAGAACACACACTCTTCCCACCACACACGTGGTGTCTTGGGTGAGAGTCAAGTTTTGAAAGGCTCCAAACAACCTCAGGCATCCCAGCTCTCGTCTGCTCGCCTGCCGCAGGAAGCTGTCTTTATCTCGTTCATCCTCTCTCTCTGCCAGGCCGCTTTCCGCTGTACGGGTCTTGGGAAAGCTGGTCGCCATGCGCTGTCAGCGTCCCTTCACCAGCGTCCAGTCCGCGAGTCCTGCCTTCTCCTCCTCACCTCCTGGCTCTCCCCGAGCGCGAGGGGTGGTGTTGGGCTGCCCGCCGCACTGTGGGGCACGGGGACTGCAGGGACCAGCCTTGCAGCAGAGGAGACGAGCATTTTGCTGGGCCCTGGGTTGGCCTGTACACGTGGAGAGGCCATGGGCCGGTCTGACCTCCATAGTCACACATGGCTGGGAATGTGTGCGTTAGCGAGGAGGATGGGCGAGCTGGTGGGGCCCAGTGTTCATAGAACATTTCCAGCTGCAACTTGATGCTTCCTTCTGCTCCCCGAAAACCACCATATCATCCTCTCCTACCCCTCATTTTGATGGGCTGTAATTCTCTGGATGAGGAACCGTGTCTTGTTTAGCACTGGGTCCCCGGCACACGGCAGGCACTAAATGCCTGATGAAGGAGGACGAGCCTTGGAGGTTCTTCCCCACAAAAGTTCTTTCCCTAAGGGGTGGCGGGCACTCCCGGAGGGCACACACAGCGTTTCAGGCCGAGCGTGTGAAAGCGGACCTCGGGACTGTGAGAAAGGGAAACTTGCTGAGATTCGGGATGCGGAATCAATGGATTTTTCCAGTGACTCTGAAAAGAAAAATCTCACTGAGTGAGCAGAAAATGCAAGGACAGCTTTCCAAACACAGAACGGCCCTTCCATCCCATCTGTGATTGCTCAGCTGTTTGCCCTGGAGGGTGAGGGCAGGCAGCGCTGGGTCACTAAGCAACTGAGCCCTGGTGCCTACTGGCAAGAGTTGGCCTGGCCCGTCCTCCGCTGGGGCCTCCGGGGGTGGGGGCAGAGGGCCCATGCGTGGGGGTGGGAGAGCCTCAGGGATTTCTCCTGTCTGCCTTTCAGCCTTGGGAGTGGCAGGGTAGGGAGCGGGGAATCGATACACGTCTCCCTTGTTTCACTTTCCCAGTTTTATGCTAAGCATGTAAAGACCCGGGTTGGTGATCCCAGTCGTGTGAGCATTCTCAGACAGCCCAGCTGGACTGGGCAGGGACCCCAGGCCCTCACGTGGACCCAGCAGCGGACCTGGGAACCCATGCCCCCAGCCTTCCCTCTGGGTGACCTCACGAGGCCTGCTCCCTGCTCTCAGCCTCACTTTCCCCCTCTGTGAAATGGGGAGACTCGGCCCTCCAGGGAAGAGTAACTGCTGGAGAGGGTCTGCGAGACTGCATGGAGAAGCCCTGGGTGTGGATGAGAAAGGCCGTTTTGAGAAACGCAGATGGGGGCTGGGACGCAGGTGTGAGGAGGTGGGGCTCTCAATGGGGGTGTGAGGAGGCATAAGGCTCTGTTCATGGAACAGGGAGATGGCAGGAGCCAGGGTCTGCTGGGAAACAGTTAGAATTTAAAATAATAATCATTATTGGGCCTTGATATGTGCCAGGCACTATTCTAAGTGTGGAGACTCATTAATCCTCACATTAACTGCAGTTGCCCCATGAACAGTGCCAGTTTGAACCACATGGGTCCACTTGTCTTCAGATGCTTTTCAGTAGTAAATACTGTGGTCCTACACAGTCTGTGGTTAGCTGAATCCACTGATGCAGGGTACTGAGGGCCCGCCATGTGCCATTAACCCCAGCATTGATTAAGGGTCAGTGTTGTGCATACGGTTTGCATTTAGCAGTGAGGAAACTGAGGCACTGAGGGAGGTCAGGGGTCCCCTAGCAGCAAGGGGCAGATCCAGAACTTGGGCCCAAGCGATCTAATGCCAGGGCTCCCAGCCCCTAAACTGTCCTGCCTCTCCTGTAGCTCTTTCCAGAATTACCCAAATAACTGAGGCTGGAAGATGCCCACAGATGGAACCCCGTGTCAGCAGCGTTTGTCTTGGAGACACTGCCCGGCCCTTTAGGAGAGAGGAGACCAGATGTCCCTGCCCCTGTGCCTGTAGGGCACAACGAGAGCACATGTGTGGAACACTCCGAGCCACTCAAGAACCAACCAAGACGCACATCACGTCAGGCTGTCTCGCAGGGCAGGCGGCACAGGGGAGGGGGCGTGGGGGCCAGTGGTGAGGCTCGGGCTCCCGGCACAGCCCAGCCTGCAAAACTGAAGGTGCACGTGGGGATTCTGGCTAGTGGGGAGCCAAGAAGGGCCCACTCCGGCGGCAGGGCAGCGAGCTGGTACCCCAGCCGCCCTTGCTCTCCGAGCGGGCATGGCCACGCGGGGACAGGGAGCTGAGTGTTGGCTCCCACGTGCCGCTCGCCACCCTGGAATTCTCTGAGTCATTTATGGCGCTGGATGCCCTGTTCAGTGCATGGTGGGAGAAGGGCGCCTTCTGCCCTGGTGCCCATGTCCTGGGAAGGGGCCTGTGATTAGAACACATGAGCTACGGAAATTCCCTCATGGTCCAGTGGTTACGATTTCACCTTCCAATGCAGGGGAGGGAGGGTTTGATGCTCGATCAGAAAGCTAAGATCTCACATGCCTCGTGGCCAAAACACCGAGACACAAAACAAGCAATATGAACAAATTCAATAAAGACTTTTAAAATGGTCCTCGTTAAAAAAAAAAAAAAAAAACCTTAAAAAAGAACACATGAGCTGGACTCCTAGAGCCACCAGTCCCTCACGGCCCAGGGACTCTGCAAGGCTCTCAGAGCATGCGGGGTCCTAGAAGCAGAGGAACCCTGTGTTCAAAGCATTCATGTGCAGAGACGTCGCTAGGTGAGAGCAAGGAAAGGATTCTGCGATGGGGATGGGGAGCTTTGACGGCCAGCCAGTCCCCAGCTCCCAGCTCAGTGACTTCAAGTTCGGTTCAGTTCAGTCGCTCAGT
>NW_024070205.1:74683046-74706878 GCF_014754425.2 Oryx dammah | reverse complement strand
TCAGCTAAGTTCTAGACAAGTAAACATCATTGAGGAAGTATTTGAGTCTGGAAGATAGTCTTATGATTAATATTATGCTTTAATTAAGTTACATTGACATTCATAATAGATTTCTATCTGGCTAACAAAAACTAATATTTTCTTGGATAAAGAGCAATGCAAATTACCGATAGTGATCAACTACTTGTGTTTGATTTTAGCACTTCAGATAAAATAGATCATATTCTATGGGGAAATTATAGAACTAATTATGAAGAGTAATGATGCTCTGAAAAAATACAGATTTTCAGCAGGAGCTAATTATAACAGTCACTGATAGGTCTCAAAAATTTGATATGCAAAACTTTTCATGGGTGGGTTGGAATTTTATATTGCAGTTTTCTCTTTAAGAGCCACCATGATTGAGCAGCTTCCAAAATAACTCAGTGTGCAAAGTAACAACATAAATTGATAGGATAAGACCCCAGTGCGGCTCATGATGAAGACTATTCCAATAGGTCCACTTCTGAGCATCAACAAAACTCAAGTCAACCCAGCTCCAATAATGCAAAGCATCTTTCTTTCCCTACAACCACTAATGAAGCACAGGTAATATGAACAAGTAGAATCACAGCAGAGCCTGGGCTTTCTGGGCTCATCACACTGTGCTATCAAGTATCTCCACATTCCCTATACCCTCCACTACACATAAATGTATCTGTTCATTAAACTTTCATGCATATATTTTTATACATGCCACTCAACCTTAATCGATTTGATACAGACATAGTTTGATATTCTTTTTGTTCCTCAAACATGCTGAACACGATATTCTTGCCTTGGGAATTTTTTGTAGCTGATCTCTACTGGAAGACCCTTCCAGCAAGGCTTGCTCTGCTAACTACCATTCGAGTCTTGGAGCAAATGTCACATTCTCAGAATCTTGGCCTGTTGGTTCAGTCTAAGTTTGCACATGGTCCACATGCACCATCACATTTCCCAGCTTTTCCTTCTTCTGTAACTAATAGAATTAATCTTGGCTTCTTCGGCTGTTGTCTCTCTCCTCTTTCACACGCTAGATGTCAGTTTCCCCAGAGCAGAGACTTTGTCTTTCTTGTTCTGTATCTTTAGCATTTAGCGGGTACTCAAAAATATTTGTTGAATGAATGAGTGGATGAATGCAAAAATGCAATGAAAGAAAAATCACAGGGTTGCAGCTTTAGAAAGGAGGCAGGGAGTATCTCATGACTTAGGCTTTAATAGTAGGGAGAGTTTTATGCACTGGTTTTATGGTTGGGGTTATGAAAACCTCCTTCTTGAGTTGCTGACCAGTTACTCTGTAAAGTTTCAAGGATGGAGCTTGGGAGATTCACCTCAGCCCAGGAATAACCCCGTCAATTCGACTTCTCTTTCCTCTCAATATATTCCAGCACCAGACCTAATGGAGAAACCATTCAACTGTAAATTGATTTGTAGCGGGTGAATGATTGAAAACACGCAAAGCCTACAGAGGCAAGAGGCCTTATTTTTGGACTTTTTGAAGCATTCTACTGCTTTTTCAATATCCTGCACTTGTACCTATTAAAAGGGAAAATACTGAAAGTATTCTTTTAGTATTTTACTAAAAGCTCTACTCCCCAAAGTATACAAGTCATCTTTAATATTGGTCTGGAATAACCTATTGATTTTTAGGCAAAGAAACACAAGTAGGTTTTATTCTTTTACTTCAATTTCCCTATGGCCTAGACGGTCTGAAACCTATAACATGATCAGAATGTGAACCCTTACTTTCAAACTGTACTTGTCTCAAGCTGCACATGGCTTGCATACCCACGGTCTTATATTAGAAGGAGCAGATATCAGAATATGGAGGAAAGCCCTGGGAAAGCTCACCCGAATGTGCCAGAAACCTCTGAACAGATATGTCTTCATGTGGGAACATTTACTTCCTGTCTTGTTGCAAAAAGATTTAAAGCAGTTGATACTATACTATGAGACACATATAAACCCTCATCTTCCATCAAATTGACAAAATAAAGGATGGCACGAACACAGAAACACTGTTAGGAAATAGGGTTTCTCTGTGTCTGAATGGTTTATCCATCTACGCACCCATTTGTTGAGCATCTGTTCTGTAAAGAAATGTTATAAGTGTTGGAAATGCAGTTTTTCACCCAAATGCTACTGTGAGAGGAGGAACTGAGAGTCAAACATAAGTAATCTGACAACATCATAGTAGACTCCGTGGCCAATGTATTTCTTTAAAATTATAACCAGGTCAGCCCTGTTCCACAGCAGGAAGAGTAGCCAAAAGAGACCCAAAACTCTGAGCCAAAGTCAGTACTTTTCAAACTCTAATGTGCATAAAGAAGGCTGAGTGCCAAAGAATCCATGCTTTTGAACTGTGGTGTTGGAGAAGACTCTTGAGAGTCCCTTGAACTGCAAGGAGATCAAACAAGGCAATTTTAAAGGAAATCAACCCTGAATATTCTTTGGAAGGACTGATGTCGAAGCTGAAGCTCCCATACGCTGGCCACTTGATGCGAAGAGCTGACTCACTGGAAAAGACTCTGATGCTGGGAAAGATTCAAGGCAGAAGAAGGGGATGACAGACCAAGAGATGGTTGAATGGCATCACCAATTCGATGGACATGAATTTGAACAAGCTCCAGGAGTTGGTGATGGCCGGGGAAGTCTGGCGTGCTGCAGCCCATGGGGTTGCAGAGTTGGACACAACAGAGCAACTGAACTGAACTGAATGTGCCTAAGAATTAAGTAGGAATCTCATTCGAATGCATATCTGATTCAGTAGTCCAGGGATGAGGCCAGAGACACTACCTTTCCAATAAGCTCTCAGGTGATGTTTATGCTGCTGGTCTGTGGACCACACTTTTGAGGAACAAGGGCTTGGGTAAGGAAGACACACTGACCAAACTGGCTTTCCTGCCCTCATCCACTGCCCTCTTGTGGCTCCTGGAGTAATTTCCCTGTGTGCTGGCAACTTCTTCAGTCTTGAATTTAAATTATTCTTGCAGTCGTTCTCTAGTTACTCCAGGCAAATGCTTTTCAAGCTTTAGTTTTCTCAAAACACTTTCATATTTTTTCCTTATTCATATACCACTACATATTGCCTCATAATTTTTCACATCCATGCATAAACCTTTCTCAACACTAATTACTCTTTGGCTTGATTTTGTTTTCCTTAAATAGATTTGCTTTCAAAGGAGATTGCATATTATTTCCTAATTATCATTACCTCAGATGAAAAGACCAATTTTTAAAAAATCAATTAGTTCATTTTTGGCTGTGCTGGGTCTCCATTGCTGCACGGGGTTTTCTTCAGTTATTGAAAGCAGGGGTTACTCTCCAGTTTCAGTGAATGGGCTTCTCATTGCAGAGGCTTCTCTCCTTGCAGAGCACAGGCTTTAGGACTTCCGTGACTGCAGCACGTGGGCTCAGTAGTCGCGACTCCCAGGCTCTAGAGCACAAGTTCAATAGTCGTGGCGCATGGGTTTAGTTGCTTCATGGCATGTGGGATCTTGAACGAACCCCAGATCAGGAACGAACCCCTGTCTCCTGAATTGGCAGGTGGTTTCTTTACCGCTGAGCCACCAGGGAAACCCCAGGACCAATACTGTTTATCACAAATAGAAAGTAACTGAAAAGCTATTTGAAAGGAAGACAAAACAATGTTTAAAAGCCCAGGTGATGTCCTTCAAAGCTCTAAGCCTGTCTTTGTTAAAGGGAGATTTACACCTGTTAGAAAGTGTTGCAGACTCAGAGCATTAAACTGGCTTTTGCTCTGATAGTATCAGAAGGATTCAGTTCTCTGCAATTCAATGTTATTTAAGGTTGTAAATGTGTACCACCTAAATCATCTTGTGGGGAACCAGCTATAGATAATGTGTTAAGGGTATTGTTTTTCTTCTGTGTGTCTGTGTCATCCGTCCTTGAGAAGTATATTTAGAGATCTAAGTTAATCAGTGTCACAACAGAATTGATCTAAAGCAAAAATATGTTCAAGGGCTTACTCTTACCACTCCTTTCTGCATAACCAATGGCATGGAGGCATTTTGGGCTCTGAAATCAAACAGACTTAGTTTATTTCTGTGAAAATTCACCATCTCTTTTCTGGATATTACTAGAGTTTCCACCTGTACTCATAAATAAGCTTGTTCTTTCCATCCTTGAGATTTACAGTATAAAACTTTGGGGAGGGTAGTAGACAAATTCTACTTCCCTTCAGATGATGAATCAAATCAATCCTGAAAATTCACCTCCCTTTACCAGTGAATGGTTCTGCGAGGAAAGATTGGCTGATTGACGGCTGTAGAACCATCGTGAGATAGCCTTTCTTTCCTCTCAGATATAAATGAAATGTGATTACTTCTGGGTACTGTAGGCAACCAGAGGCCTTTTCACCAGGGAGGGTAACAAACCTCAGGGTGAAGCAGATTCTGTCCATCATGGAGCAGAAAGATTCTAGCTCCTTAATGACACTGTCAGCTGTTGAATCAGCCACCCCTCAAGCCTGCCCTGACCATCCTCCTATGGGAGGTGATTGATTTCCTCCCTGTTTAACTCAGCATAAATTTAGTTTCCAGAACACGTAATCAATAGCATGCCGACACAAGGAGGTTATAAAGGAATATGAGCCATAGATTTTTTTTTGTTTGTTTGGTGGGGGAACTAGAACACGTATAAAGAATTTTAATACCGGAGCGTTTTAGTGTAAGTAAAGGATGGTATGGCCATATTCTGATACTTATTAAGCAACTAGTATGAGCCAGACACTGGCCCATGTTTTAAATATATTATCTCATTTAATGGTTTTAACGTTAGGTAGGCATTGTCATCCATATTTAAGACCTGAGGAAATTAAAGCCTGGACATCTGTGTACCATCACCAGTTATACAGTGAATGATTAAAGAATACAGCTCCAAACTTTACACCTTTTCCATAGAATGACTGCAAGTAGGAAGTTAGACAGAAATCAGTGTAGATTAGCCAGCCAAACAGTGGAAATAGAGTGGCTTTGAGTTCAGCTAGGCCAGACAACTGTTTCTATTGTCTCCTAATTCTAGACAAATTACCTAACTTGTATGAGCCTCAGTTTTCTTATTGGAAATATGGGATAATTATACCTACCTCATATGTTTCTAACCAGGATGGGTAAGATAATATATTTATAATGAGACCATGCTACTCAAATGGTAGCTGTGTGATGATTTGGATACGGGAAGGGTTTGAAAAGGAGGCTGTGGAAATATCACACACATTACTGTATGGGAAGCCACCCTGAGTTTGGGTAGGGCTAATAATCATTTTTAAACTGTTTTTATTTTGTGATACTTTTGATTCACAAGAAGTTGCCATCAGTCTCTATTTTAAAAGCTTACAGTGTTAGAATTTTCCTGTATATCCTGCCCACTTCATTCTTTATCTTAAAAAGTTTAATTCAGTAGCCTTTGAGAAATACAAAATAAAAAGTTCAAATGTACGTAGACTGATTTTGAAGCAGTGGATATTTGAAGATCAACAGTCAAATCCAGGCGTCCAAAAACTCAGAACTCCCACACACTCATTCTGTCGGTACCCTCCTCTTACGGTAGGAACAGAGGTCATCTTCCCATTGAACTGGTGAAAAACTGAAAGGAAGAGGCCAGAAAGAAAGGCTAAGAACTCAAGAGAACTCGCTGCAATCCCAGCCCCGGGCTGATGCACTGCCCCTCTGCTGCAGAATAAAGGAATTTTCCACTCATACCTTTTTCATTTTTGAACGATAATCTTCCGTAGACTATGTGAAAAGGACTTTGTACCTTTCACCCTGAACGGACTTCTTGCCCACCTTTTGAATCTGCTCACTCTTAAAAATACCCTTTGAAGTCCTGGGAAACGATTCTGTTTTCTCAGTTGACTACTGCTGCCCACAGAGTGTCTCTTCTTCCCTTCAGTGATTCAGCACTTTAGAGAGAAAAATTGTTCTGGAGAGAACGTTAAGACAGGCCACACTGCTGTTTACAGGAAAGAAAGAGATCAAGCGCTGCCTCCAGGGGAACGTGAAACACCTTATTTAAAGACTGAATGGAAACAAAACAGCAGATAATGGAAGTCCTGCAAAGACAAGGGAGCGGGGAAAGCAGCTGCAGAAGCTCTGTCTCCTGTGAGCAGGTCAGTTTATTGGTACCGGGAGCAACAGGGCTCTGCTCAAGTGATCAGACTGTTGTTGCGGGGAAGGCAGAGCCTGCACGCCTTTGTTCTCATCTGGGGCTTTGTGTTCACTTTTCTGAAGTTGAAAGTTTGTAAGTACAGGAGCTTGTGAAACAACTGGATGGAATGTAGAATTTGAGCTTGTAAAATTACAGAGAAACAAGTCACTCCTACCTGCCTTTCTGATTTGTCCACTTGAGATCAAAGCAGTGGCCTGTTTCCTGAGAAAACAGTTCATGTTAGGGTGTTCCCAGTGTCACAGTGGATCTTGTCAGAGCAGTCCATGAACCCGGGACTTGAACTCTATCATTTTTCTTTAAAACAAATAGTGGTGGGGAAAACCTTCCATTTGTCATGTCACCATCATGTCACCAACTCGTGAATCTCTGTAAATTGTTCTAGAAAAACAGATTAAGGAAGAAAACTCTCATGCTCATTGTGTTGATCTGAAACCATAGCCATCAGTTCCCAACACAAATTTGCTTTTATTCATTTATCTGTCTATCTATTTCTTCTCTCCCCTTCCTCATATGCTTGGAAGGAGCACATAAAAATGAAAAAAAAAAAGGAGAAAGTCATTCCCAGAAGAAAATCAGAGATCGGTTCAACAAACATGCATCTGGACATTTGCTGGAGGACCACCATGTATCTGGCCCAGGGCTTCACAGCAGCTAAGACAGAGGGTTTTTTGTGGTCTGTAATTTTTAAGTTGATGATACAAATTATAGTGTCCATAAGATTAAAACAAATCTATTGCTTAGAAAGATCATGATGACTTTTGACTTGGGAAAAATTCCCTTTTATAGTGTAATGATATGGTGAACAACTGTTTCAACAGTTCTTCTACATTGAATGCAATAGGGCTCTTACTTATAAGATTCTTCACTGCCAAGCTCTTGGTTTTGGGGCTAAACTCAGCTCAGCCAAAATAATTTTGTGAGGAACTTGGCAAGGTGGTTGTAGGACACAGATACAAGAATCAATGATAAAATGTCAAGTCCCAGAGTAATAGACAATATGGCCATCTGGGAGTTTTATCTGAATATATAATGTATATTCAGATATAATAATACACATGAATATAACATATAAACATATTTAAAGTAATCAAGCTCTCTGTTTGGGACAGCAGAGTTCAAGGTTATCCTCCGTGGAGAGATGCTCGAGTATAGATAATCTATGAGGACAATGAAGGACACATCTATCAGTGTCTGCTGAGCTGGTGGTAGAATTGACATCTTCTTATGAAAATTAAGGAGTCTAATCCAGACAGAGGTCTGGATAAGAGGCCACATACCTCTGGGTAGAGGTGGACATCACTGTCTCAGACAAAACAGAAACAGACTCCTTCTTCTTCAACGCTAGAAATTAGGAGAAGCAAATTTCAGACACTTTTATGCTTTACTATACTTTAATGTTTGGAATTTAAGATAATATACGGCCACTTGCACAGGGTTGGGAAGACCCCCCAGAGAAGGGAGTGGCTGCCCACTCCAGTTTCTGGTCTGGAGAATTCCATGGACTCTATAGTCCATGGGGTTGCAAAGAGTCAGACGTGACTAAGCTCACTTTCCTGATGATGGCCACTTCCAAAATTTAGAAGATACAGAAAAGCATAAAGAAAAAACTAAAATCACCTTTCATCCAGTTTCTAGAGATAATCCACATTGGCATTCTATTATGTATTTTTCTGAAGTACAAAATTGTGATTTTACTGTGCAGCACTTTTTCATTTAATATGACATTTTAACATTTTCTCATACCATGACATATTCATAAAACTATTATTTTGTTTTATTATTACCTGATATTTCATTGCATGGGTAAACCATAATTTATTCAGTCATCCTACTACTTGGAGCATTTAATTTTTTTCCCAGACATTGTGGTCAGGGGATTACACCTTACTTGACTTAAACAGAGATCCAGTTTCTGCAGTTATACCGCTTAGGTTCAAGTCTCAGTTCAACCACTGTGTGACCTTCGGATAGTAACTTGATCTCTCTGATTCTGTTTAATCATCTGTATATGGGGCTAATATTAGTGCCTATCTCCCAGAATTTCTGTGACAGATGATGTCTGTGAAAGAGCTACCACATCGGAAGAGCTCAGCAAATGCTAGCTATTATCATGATCATCTTCCAGAGGAGTCTACCAAGGGTTGCGACATCAAAAATCTAAGTCCAGGTTGCAACGTCACTAATGGAACTACAAATTCAACTGGCTGATCTATTCTGAAAATAGATCATGTAAAGGACTCAAATGTTTCAGGAATATAAAGAACTGAGGGTCGAGGGCCATGGAAGTCCAGTGGATCAGCAATAACTGACAAATATCCTTGGGAGACTCAACTTTACTGAGTCTATCCTATTCATAGTCATTCTTCTTAACTACCAAGTAACAGAGTCATGATTCAGGTTATATCATGCATGGCTTTAGAGAACTGCAGAATCTAAAGGGGCGTTCATTAACTGTGGAAAGAGCAAGCAAAGAACTACTGAAAATGCACTAACTCAGAGTTGAGTTCTCACATCTTTAAAGATTGTTTGAAGTTTCTGAGAGGAGTTAGGCACTCAGCCTCTAGTGTTCTTGCTTTAATTCCCAGTCTCAAAGCTCGTGGACTCTGGGACAATGATAGACCTAAAAGCTGCTCCTGTGCATCAGATTCCTGACTTCACTTGCAGCCGTTGTCCACAGGCTACTGTCTAGGATCTCCCTGGTCCGGGCAAGCATTCAGCATGGAGCAACAGTCATGGAAGCGTTTTCCCTGAAAGAGTGGCCAGCAGTCTCCAGCAGCAGATTGAAAAACTGAAGTACTTGCAGAAAGCACAGGAAACTGGAAGCAGGACAGCACTTGAGAGCATGTTTGTCTCAGCGGCTTTTGGGGTGTTGTCAGATGTTGTGGAAGCTTCCAGTTTGAGCAGTTTTAATGTTTTCTAGCCTCTTTAGTTGAAATATAGTTTCCTCCTTTTTTAAACATCAAAGGATGAGGTCACCAGCCTTCTAAGCCATTTAGGATCAAGGCTAAGAAGTAGGTTTTCGGTAATGTCTCACCCAGAGTTTGATAGAAATGGATGGCAGCAAATTGTAGTTCTTCCTGAGAAATGTTTGCTTTTGTATTTGGCTTCCAAACTGCCATCAGTTCTGATGTATGCAAACATGGAGGCTGTTGGAGAATCATATTACTTCTAAAACAAACTTCTTCTTGGTTTAGTATAAGCCAAATACACACATATCATTTCCTAGCCTTTGAAATGATATTTATAAATACCTCATGATTTATCTCAAATGCAAAAAAAAATTAGTAGATGGGCAATTTAAATTTCCTCACCAGAGACTCAAATGCAGAGGGATCTACTCGAATTTTAGTTTCACGTCTGTGAAAGAAACACACACAGAAGGCAATGTAAACAAATGGGCATGAGTAGTTCCGTGCCATAAATATTTTCTTCTCACATTTATATTTCTCGCTCCATCACATATACTTGTGGAATATGGCTGAAATATGCTCAGATGCAGGGACATGACTTAGCAACTGAATAGCAACAAATGCATCTGAACAAACCCTTCTAGCAGGTGCTTGATCTGAGTAGTGAAAATAGCTTGCTGAGTTAGTTTAGTTTTTGTTATTTTTTTTTTGGTAAGGTATCAAAAAAACTAATTAAAATAACTAGTTTGAACACAAAAAGATTCAGACTTTGATTACTGAAAAATTGTTCACTGCATTCTTAATATATTTAAGAAAAAGAAGTTAGCTATTGCCTCTTGCTTGAAAATCAACTTTACAATGTCTTTCCCCTAGTAATTTGTATCATCCTATGATGGTGTATCATCCTAAATAGTATTTTCTAATAATATTAACAAAGAACTGACCTACTTCCTCTTTTTAACCAAGAGATAAAAGGTAACTGACTTTCCAGTTACTGAGTACTGCTCTTGCTATCAGCTTGTCTTGTTTCATAAATATGTAGAAAGAATTTACATTCTAAATCTAGGGGGGAAAACAGGTAGAATTAAAATTCCCTGGCTTTCTTATCAGGATGAGCAGGAAAGTATGCCTACTAGTATAACTGGCTCCTTGGTATTATAGCTCCAGAGGAAATATGTGGATGTTTTCAATTCAAACCTAACAAAAAATAAATTGCAGCATGAATGACAGAGAAAATCAAATGCCAGTTTTATTAGAAGGATCCTATTAGAGAGATCCATCAAAACTAGGAACTTCTGGCAACTTATGGTTCTAGGGAAACAGGAAGTATGTCTCTTGTCACTCAGAAAATATTTGACAGCCATATAAAATTAATTCGACAAGTACAGAGAATGCAATTAGACATCTCAGATCTTTGGGTTGCTAGTGAAACAAGCTGTACCTATCAGTTGTATCACACTGGGGTTCATACCTTCGTTCTGTGCACTGTGAGCTCCCCAAGGGCAAGAGGCAGATTTATGAAGTTCCAGAGGAAAGAAATATATCCTTTTTTGTGAAAATTCAAGAACAGGACAGACAGCCTGGAAGTAAACTCACACACTCACCATCCATTAATCTATGACAAAGGAGGTGAGAATATACAATGGAAAGAAACAGTCTCTGGTTCAGATGGTAAAGAATCTGCCTGCAGTGATGAATGAGGCCTGGGTTTGATACCTGGGTCAGGAAGACCTCGGGAGAAGGGAATGGCTACCCACTCCAGTATTCTTGCCTGGAGAATTCCATGGACAGAGGAGCCTGGCAGGCAATACAGTCCATAGGGTCAAAAAGAGTCGGATGTGACTGAGCGACTAACACTAACTTTGAATAAGTGGTGCTGGAAAGCTGGATAACCACATGTAACAGAATGAAATCTGAACATTCTCTGACACCATACACAAACTCAAAATGGATTAAAGGCCTAAATGTAAGACTTGATACTATAAAGCCATTAGAGAAAAACATGGGCAGCATCCTCTTTGACATTAATTGCAGAGATATTTTTTGAATCCGCCTCCTAGAGTAACGAAAATAAAAGCAAAAATAAACAAAAGGGACCTAATTAAACTTAGAAGCTTTCACAGGGCAAAGGAAATCATAAACAAAACAAAAGTATAACCCACAGAATGGGAAAAAATATTTGCAAATGAGGCAATTGACAAGGGATTAATCTCTACTATACACAAACAGCTCATGCTGCTCAATATCAAAACAGCAAACAACTCAATCAGCAAATGGATACAAGAGCTAAATAAACGTTTCTCCAGAGAAGACATAGAGATGGCCAAAAATCACGTGAAAAGATGCCTAAGACCTTAATTAATGACTGAGTTGAAAGGTGAACCCTTAAAGTGATTGGCCAAGATGTGATACACAGAAAAGAGGGAAGAACTGCTCTGTGTGAGACAAGGAGAGGAGTTCTTTTTTCATTTAAACAATGGCAGAGGGAAGTGTGGAGAAGAAATAATCAGGGGGAAGTCCAGGAGGGGGAGGAGAAAGGAGACTGTACGAGGAGGAGTTAAGAGAATCCATGGTGCTAAGGACCAAGAAGCACAGAGACAGGGTCTCTCTTGGGGGCTTCATGTCACTGGTATGCAGTGGCGATGCCACCTCTTCCACGAGCCCCAGTGGTGGAGTAAAGACGGTTAGATCCACAGAACGCTTGGTGTGAATCAGCTTTCCTTGTGAGAATAGGTCCTGGGGCTGAGTGTCAAGGCCGTGTTGAGGCTGGGTAGAGGGAGTCCAATGGCACCCCACTCCAGGACTCTTGCCTAGAAAATCTCACGGACGGAGGAGCCTGGTGGGCTGCAGTCCATGGGGTTGCGAAGCGTCAGACACGACTGAGCGACTTCACTTTGACTTTTCACTTTCCTGCATTGGAGAAGGAAATGGCACCCCACTCCAGGGTTCTTGCCTGGAGAATCCCAGGGACGGGGGAGCCTGGTGGGCTGCCGTCTATGGGGTCGCACAGAGTCAGACGCGACTCAAGCGACTTAGCAGCAGCAGCAGAGGGAGTCCACACTAGACGGAGCCGTGAGTTGTGAGTCCCTTCTTTCCTGCCTTATCCCCTTGAATTCACAGAACCCCTGGGAAAGTTTTGAAATCTACCAGACTTGACATCGAAGCTGGGGGTTGAACCATCTTTAAAGGTCAGAAAGACCCAAGATAATATCTGGATTAAAATTATTCTAATCCAAACCATGATGGTGGGGCCTCTCCCCAAGCTTCTCAATGATGAGGAAGAATCTCCTGCAAAGACTGCTTCTCATATGTTTCTAATGGTTTCCGGTACCTAACATCTGCTAAGGAACGTGTCCCCTTCCCTTCTGGTCCTCTCTTCCTGTTAAACTGCCCCTCTTTGCTCGGGAGATGAAACTCACCATCTTTGCTCCACAGGACATGGGAGCTCTTTGGCAGTTACCACTGTCCACTAGCATGGACACAGCCTCTCCAGTCATTTTTCTTCAGCCTGCTGACCTTACAGAAGGAGAGGGACAGATGGAAGGGAAGTCCGATATGAAAAATCAATTGCTGCTACAGCTCGTGTCCAGCCTACTTCGGGTCCTCTATGGGTTGAACCACCTTCCTAAGTGAAGTGAAGTGAAGTGAAGTTGCTCAGCTGTGTCTGACTCTTTGTGATCCCATGGACTGTATCCCACCAGGCTTCTCTGTCCATGGGATTTTCCAGGCAAGAGTACCAGACCGGGTTGCCATTTCCTTCTCCAGGGGATCTTCCCGACCCAGGGATCGAACCCAGGTCTCCCACATTGCAGGCAGATGCTTTACCTTTTGAGGCACCAGAGAAGACACCTTCCTAACTTGTCATTAGATTTTCTCCATATGAAAGAGCACAGGGCAGGGCTCCTAGTGTGACAATTCTCAAGCCCAGAGAAAGGAGGAAAATCTTTTTCTTATCTCAGTCTAATTAATTCTTAATCACTATGTCCCCATTTTCTGTCCCTGGATGAATCAATCTCTTCCTACTAGGATTGACAGCAGAGAATATTCATCGCTTGCAGGAAACCCAACTCATAGGTACAAAACTGAGATCTGACTCTGTATTTCCAAGAAAACAATCACAAAGGTGATTTTTCTATCATATGGGTTAGATAGACTTACTCTTGGTTAACTGGATGTAACATTATTTTTATAAAAGAAATATATAAAACAACTATAATGCAATTTCTGCTTCCATTTCTTAATTTCACTTCACAATGCATTTTGTACATCATTCTAAGTATCAACACTCTATGCAGTCACAACTCCATGTGCAACATATATCTGGCCCTCCATACTCAAGTTTCCTCCGTATCATCATTTCACATCCACCAACCGCAGATTTAACCAACTGCAGATCATGCAGTACTGCAGTGTTTCCTACTGAAAAAAAATCCATGTATAAATGGACCCAGGCAATTCAAATCTGTGTTGTTCAGGGTCAGACTGTAATATATTTTATTTATCCATTCACAGATGGACACTTGGATTGTTTTTACCTTTGGCAATTGAGAATAATGCTTGCACATGGGTGTACAAGTATCTGAGTCCCTGCTTTCATGTTTTCTTGGGTATATGCCCAGAAGTGGAATTGCTCGATCATGTGAAGTTACCATGTTATATTAAGTTACTATGTTTATTTATATATTTATCTTTAGGAGGACATGCCATACTTTCTTCCACAGTGGTATTTGGGTCATTTTTAATAATATAAAGACAGCTTTATACATATATCTCTGAATATGCATGTGAAGTATTTCTGTAGAATGAAGTTCTAAAATTGTAGAAGTGAAATAACGGAGTTAGAAACATTTTAATAAATATTGCCAACTTTACCCCCCAAAATATTAATTTACATTCCTACCTAACAGTGCTGAAATTCACTACGTTAAATTCTGTATTACCAACTCTTTTCATCTTTTCCAAGTTGATCAGATGAGATTTTTAAGCTTATTTAGATTTGTGTTTCTGTATTCATTAGTGAGGTGGTGCAAGATTTTTCATTGTTTTCTGTTCATTTATATTTGTTCATCTGTGGTTTTCTGATTTACATACCTGGCCAATTTTTCTATTGGGTTTTCTTTCTCTTAGTGACAAAAGAGAGCTCTCTGTAAATTAGAAAATTAGCACTTTGTCTTCACAAACATGAATGTTTCTCCAGTTTTGGACTTCTGACCATAATTATGAAATATTTTTATGAATAATGCCAACATTGAAAATATATGCAGTAGTATATTTACAGATATTTTTCTTTATGGTCTCTGGTTTCACATGCTCATAAATGCCTTCCTAACTCCAAGACTTACTAAAATACTAATTCTTATTTATTTCTTGTATTTTGTCTTTCAACCTCAACACGGCCTCATAGATCTAATGGGAATATATTGTGATATGAAGAGAAAAGGAGGAAGATTTTGTATTTCTCCAAATAATTGTTTTAATCCTTCTTTGTTCACCAATTCAAAATGTCAGTATTAGCATTTACTAAAATATCACTGTTTTCCTATTGCACTGATACACATCTCTTTTAGCAGGCTCATAACATGCTGTTTTTTATTACAGCTTCATATCATATTCAAACACATTAAATCTAGTCCTTCCCTCTAGTATCCTTATTTTAATTTTGCTCTTCTTGGCTATTTTCATTTGCATATTCTTTCAGATAAACTTTAGAAACATACATACTTTGGTCAAAATATACTTTGATCGAAGTATATTAACATTCTACTGGGGTTGTCAATGAATATGTGGAGTAATCTAGGAAAATTGATATCTCAAAATACTGAGTCTTTTTTATCCGGAAACAAGACATTTTTACCTATTTATTAAAGTCATTTTAATTTATGGTTATCTCTTGATTACTCTCAGTTGCAGACAATGCTTAATTTCAAGTTTTTGTTGAGAACCACTTGTTCTGCTTGATTGTCTCCTTTATTTTTCTTAACTGTCTTTATTCTCATCATCTATATACAAACTGTAACTGATTAGGAATTTGAAAGCAAGAAGTTTAGAAGAAAATACCTAATTAAATTTTTACCTGAGAAGAATGTAGACAGAGACATAGCAACAATCTTGGCAGATGTTCTTTCAAAATGTGTATTTCTCCTCAATTTAAAAAATGTTCCCTTGTCCTTGGGGTGGAGAAGGCAGAGTGAAAAAGGAAGGAGTGACAAATTCCTAGCTCCTGTAGAATCAGAAGTTCCATGGGTGTCTTCCTTATTTTATTTCAAATGTTGTGAATTCTTAGAAAATGAGATGTACTCATGACTAAGTATGAGTAAAGAAGGACTCTAAACCAAAATATAATGACATTTGAGATATGTAGAAGTCTATGTATACTTCCTCCAGTGGTGTGAATAACTGCTTACTGACAGTATTCCAAATGGAAGAGAAGAATAAGATGTATTTTTAAAATTGGAATAAAATTGGAGTATATTAAATGTGAGGAAAATGGATCAATCTATAAACCTGTTTTTGATGTATTTATAAACACTAAGTGTAATGCAAAGGATTTACATTTTTTGTATTTTGACAAGGGAGCCTGGTGGGCTGCTGTCTATGGGGTTGCACAGAATTGGACACGACTGAAGTGACTTAGCAACAGCAGCAGCATAGACTGATAAATTTCTTTTATACTGTACAATTTACAGTATAAAGTCAAAGAATGATATACATATATTTTAAAGTAAATGTATAGTAAGTTTATAGGAAAAGGCCAAAGAATGCAATAAAAATATTTTTAAGAATGTCACAATCACCACTAGAGGGTATAATAAGCAACCTTTCTTCCACATAGAGAGGCAGAAGAATATTACCGAGAAATAAAAGGCAATTTAGAATCTCAGTACTGGAAGCAACCTCCATAGGTCATTTGAAAGAGAAATGGCTTTTAGAAATGTTCATCAGATTTGACATCTAACCAAGGGCAAAAGGTATCAAGTGATTTTCAAGGGCAGTGTTTATCTTAGGTAAAAGTGAAGTCAGTTTATCAAGGCATACAGAACTATTTCTAAGGTAATTAAACAGGAAAAAAACAAGGCCTTTTATATTTACATGTAACTGAGCATCCATCTCACTTGGCAAGCCTGCTGATTAAAGCTTCTTCTAGAATGATATTACCTTGAAAAAAATACTCTATGAGGACTTAGAAAACAAAACAATTACACAGACTTTCAGAACCTCAGCAAGATCCACGTTGTCAATAAAAGAAAGGAGAGGCAGCATTTTCAAACTAGCTAGTGATGACTGGCATGAGCCAGAAGCAGAGCATGAATTCCTTACTTCAAATAGTTCACCAGGCTAGTGGAGCCTGTGTTGTGAAAGATAATCACATTCCTCCTTAGAACTCCAAGTGCAGTTTTTTAAGTTGGACCATCTCATCCAGTAAACCGCCTAATCTGCTGTAATGGGTCTTTGAAAAAACAATCTCTTCTTTAATAAAACATTTCCCTATCTCCCATTGTAAACATGTCCCCAACCTTAAATATTTTACAAATTTATTTTTAATTGGAGAATAATTCTTTTACAATATTGTCTTGGCTTCTTGCATACAACAACGAGAATCAGCCATAATACATATATTTCCTCTCTCTTGAACCTCTCCCCACCTCTCACCGCAACCCACTCCATCAAGGCTGTTACAAACTTCCCACTAGCTATCTATTTTGTTGTTGTTGTTTAGTTACTAAGTCATGTACAACTCTTTGCAACCCGGTGGACCGCAGCACGCTAGGCTTCTTTGCCCTTCAATATCTCCTGGGGTTTGCTCAAATTCATGTCCATTGAATCGGTGATGCCATCCAACCATCTTATCCTCTGTTGTCCCCTTCTCCTCATGCCCTCAATCATTCCCAGCAACAGGGTCTTTTCTAATTAGTCGGCTTTTCCCATCAGGTGGCCAAAGTTTTGGAGCTTCAGCATCAGTCATTCCAACAAGTATTCAGGACTGATTTCCTTTAGGATTGACTGTTTTGATTTCCTTGCAGTCCAAGGGACTCTCAAGTCTTTTACAGTACCACAATTCAAAATCATCAATTCCTCAGTGCTTAGCCTTCTTTATGGTCCAACTCTCACATCCATACATGACTGCTAGAAAAACCATAGCTTTGACTACATGGACCTTTGTCAGTAAAGTGATGTCTTTGCTTTTCAATGTGCTGTCTAGGTTTGTCATAGTTTTCTTTTCAAGGAGCAACCATCTTTTAATTCACCGCAGTGGTGATTTTGGAAACCAAGTAACTAAAATCTCTGCTTCTACTTTTTCCCCTTCTGCTTTTCCATGACATGATGGGACCAGATGCCATGCTCTTAGTTTTTCAAATGCTGAGTTTTAAACCAGCTTTTTCACTCTCCTCTTTCACCCTCATCAAGAGGCTCTTTAGATCCTCTTTGCTTTCTACCACTAGAGTGGTGTCATCTGCATATCTGAGGTTGTTGGTATTTCTCCTGGCAATCTTGATTCCAGCTTGTAATTCATCCAGTCTGGCCTTTCATATGATGTACTCTGCATATAAGTTAAATCAACAGGGTGACAATATACAGCCTTGTCTTACTCCTTTCCCAATTTTGAACCAGTCCTCTGTTCCATGTCTGGTTCTGTTGCTTTTTGACCCACATACAGGTTTCTCACTTCAGTTCGGTCACTCATTTGTGTCCTACTCTTTGTGACCCCATGGACTGCAGCATGCCAGACTTCCCAGTCTGTCACCAACTCCTGGAGCTTACTCAAATTCATATCCATCGAGTTGGTGATGCCATCCAGCCATCTCACGCTCTATTGTCCCTTTCTCCTCCTGCCTTCAATCTTTCCCAGCATCAGGGTCTTTTCCAGTGAGTCAAGTTCTTCACATCAGGTGGCCAAAGTATTGGAGTTTCAGCTTCAGCACCAGTCCTTCCAATGAATATTCAGGACTAATTTCCTTTAGGATGGACTGGTTGGATCTCCTTGCAGTCCAAGGCACTGTCAAGAGTCTTCTCCATCACCACAGTTCAAAAGCATCAATTCTTTGGCGCTCAGCTTTAGGAGACATGTAAGGTGGTGTGGTATTCCCATCACGTTAACAATGTTCCACAGTTTGTTATGATCCGCACAGGCAAAAGTTTTGCTTACTTTACATATGGTAATGTATAAGTTTCAATGCTATTCTCTCCCAACGTTCAAATTTTGAATGCTATTCTGTGTTCCAGAATAATTGCCCTTCTTAAAAGAAATACACCAATAGGAGAAAGTAAGGCAAGTAAAGCTCATTATAAGGAAGAAAATGTAAGCCTTCTTTTAAACTATTTTTCTAAGCATAATGTTGCTTAGCAGGTAGCACATCACAATGTAAAATGGACCTTAACAATAATCTTTTGACCTAAGCATGTAGATATTTTTATTCACGGCTTCTGATACAATGAAATGGAGACTTCGGATGATGAAAGTCTTACCCAAAGACTCTCGACAGAGGATGGGTCTAGGAGAATAGAATCCGGACTGCCTCTTAATCAGGTCCTATGCCACTATACTCTGGGCACCATGCATCTGTAAGGATTCAGTGTCAGAAATCCCGTTAATGGCACATTTCCGTCTGAAGGCTATTCAGACTTAATATGAGAAGGATATTCTGTTTGGCTGAGAACGTTCCTGCGGTTTGTGTTCAGAGTGTTTGGTAACTAACCATTTTGATTTCTTGCTCACTTTAGTTTCCCAGATCCATTTCATCATTTGAGTATGGCACACCAGGCATAGCACTGAAGGATTATTACATTTCTTTAGAAGTTGAAGTCCCTTGACCTTCCTTATAACATTACCCTGTCTTATCATTTACCTGGAAACCATTCCCAAAATGTTCAAAGCTGTTGAGTGTATGTTTAAGTCTTTTTAATATCTGCTAAAACTTTAGAACAGTTTATAGTGTTTGCTTATATTATTACTCAAAAATTGTAATGCACATGTATTAGATGCAGAGAAATATTGTTTTTTATATTTTAATATCTTTAATAGCAATGACACCCGTGAAATTTAGAAAAAAAATGCAACAATGTTTTCTATACATGAACCATTTCAACATAATATGGAGACAGACTTCTTTCCTAACATATTTAGTTTACATCCAAATCTGAATTTAATATGGCCACTGGATCACTTTTGAACAGGTTTAAGATGCTTATAATTTCACAGGAACTTGATAGGAACTTGATGAAAGTTTTAAATTTCAGTCATCTTTTTTTGTCATATCTACATGCCATCTGTACTATTATTTACTATATACATATATATATATATTCACTACGATCTGATTCTAATCATTTTTCTAATATATTAAAATAAATGTGTAACTTTATAAAATATTTCCTCATAATATATTTAAAATAATCTTGGATAGCATATATTTAATCAACGTACTATATTTTGTGAGTCACTTGTCTTGTTGAAAAGTAAGTCATGAGGACTAAAGAACTAATGATGTCAAGATCTTTGCACATGCAATTGTACTTAAATGTTAGTTTCCATTCCTTAAAGGGAGTTCAACTGATTAAAGACAATATTTGCTCAAGTTAAAACAGTGTGATTTGAGTTCAGATACCTTCTTCTCTGTGTAATTCTTATCCACAAGAAAAGCAACAAAATGTGGGTAAAAGGCCCAGGAGACAGGTCAGAAAGGCCAGGCTATTCATGAAACAGAGGAAAGTGGCAGATTCCCATTGTAAACAGTTTGTACCACGATTATTCGTCATATTCTGTAAGGGACCCTAGTTTTCTTTTCCAGGTTTTAAGAACAGAGGCCCAATAAATAGCTCACATCAAAGGAACAAAAGGGGAATGGGGCTCTCAGAGGTCTCATGGAATACAAGAACACCTACCAGCGTTCAGCTGGGCCTCACGTCAACTAGTGCTAGAAAAGCAACCTAGGTCTTTCAGAGGCTTTGCAGCCTCTTCTCTGTCTCCATCTCGTGTCTGCTCTCTTGGGGCTTTTTCTCATTGCAGTTTCCTCTGCTCACTCATTTTTCTCGTGACCCCAACTTGGCAGTATGTACAATCAAGCTTGTGTACATCCATGAAGCCAGAGATTTTTGGCTAACCAATGCATCAACACTTCTGGGAATCCACTTCAGTTTGGGAGGGAAGAGAAATCTGCTTCGTTTATTCAGTCATGAATATATAAATTCCTTTCACTACACACCCCTGCTGCCCAAAGAATTAATAACATCTTGCTAGGAGTCACAGGGCGTGATGAGAAGACCTCTAGGGGAGCATGACTTTTAAGATTGGTGTTTTTATATGATACCACACATGTCTGGAAAAATATCCTGTCAGTATATCATACTTTACTCTTCTTAATGATGTTACCCCAGGTTGTTTTGGATCTCAAGTTAAATCAAGAATCCTTTCCTGGGTCAGGACACATTCCTACTTTAAAAGAAAAAAAAATGTTTTCCAGAGGAACCATATTTGTGAATCAGATTTCTCTGTCTAGAGAAACACACACCCACCAAACTCTTCTAAAGGGAACTGAGGAAATAGTATTAAAACCCACCATGATGGCTCCTGGCTTTGCCGAATGTTACAATTAAATATTTTATTTCTTAAGCAAAGAGTCAGTAGTTGTTTTCCTCTGCCAAATGTTAATGTTCCATCATGTAAACGTAGCTAATAACACTCAATACTGTTACCAAACCGAGGTCTGGCTGCTTGTTGCTTGAAAATCAATACCTGAGAGGCAAGCGCTAGCGAAAATGGAAAACACTGTTCTTAATCATAAAGGCTGCTGATGCTGCTGCTAAGTCGCTTCAGTCGTGTCCGACTCTGTGCGACCCCATAGAGGGCAGCCCATGAGGCTCCTCTGTCTCTGGGATTCTCCAGGCAAGAATACTGGAGTGGGTTGCCATTTCCTTCCCCAATGCATGAAAGTGAAAAGTGAAAGTGAAGTTGCTCAGTTGTGTCCAACTCTTAACGACCCCATGGACTGCAGCCTACCAGGCTCCTCCATCCATGGGATTTTCCAGGCAAGAGTCCTGGAGTGGGGTGCCATTGCCTTCTCCAGTCAGGGGTGCAACCTAGTACAACTCCTGTGGAGAGCAAGTAAGCAATATCTAAAACAACAACATATGCATTTACCCAGCAGTCCTGTTTCTAGAAATTTATCCAGAAAATGCACATTCACAAATACAGAAAGACAGGTGCACAAGGTAATTATTTAAGGCATATTTGTAATAAGGAAATCATTGGAATTATCAAGGTCTCTTTGTGTGTGCACTCAGTTGTGTGTGATTCTTTGCGACCCCAAGGACTGTAGCCAGGCTTCTCTGTCTGTGGGGTTTTCCAGGCAGGAATAGTGGAGCAGGTTGCCATTTCCTACTCCAGGGGATCTTCATGACCCAGGGATCTCAATCGTGTCTTCCATGTCTCCTGCACTGCAGGTGGATTCTTTACCACTGTGCCACCTAGGAAGTCTGGAAACTATCAATGTCCATATTTGAAAACCAATAGCAATAACAACAAAACAAAACGCTGCTTGTATAACCCTTTATAAGTCAGGGTAGCACTAAAAATTCACAGTAGAAAGAGTAAGCTGCGGGCATCCTGGGAGAAGGAGGGGTGTAACCTCCTCCATCCCCGTGGAATCTACCAAGAACAGGATTGATTAGAATTATCAATCTAATAACTTTGGCCACATGTGATTTTTGGAAAAGTAATTAGTAAAGTAGTCAAGCCCTTATCTGATGACCCTTGTACTTCCTGTTCATCGTCTAGAAGCAAGGACATCGTCCATGTATTAGAGAGGGGCTGACCAGGGCTGGTCCCTCAGTGCTCTGGTGCCACGTTCAGAAAGATCCCCTTGGCATTTAAGTAGCTGGTGTGTGGCAGTCCTCTTGCCTGAAGCTGCGAACAGGGCTTAGGATAAGCCTATTTCTCTCCTTCATCCTCCCTGTTCCCACCCGTCCCTCTCTCCCTAGTCAGCACGTGTGAGGTGACACATGGCTTCCCGAGAGGAGAACTGCTGAGCCGAGACCCTCCGTGGTCACTCACACGCAAGCTGACTTTGCCCCCCTACTGACCTTGCCGGGGCCCTAGGCTCTAGCTGAATTGATAGCTGTCATATTCCTGCAATCTCAGAGAAACTTGAATACTCACAGGCTTCAAACTGTCTTTCTTCCTCAGAGGTCCTTCTGTTCCCATTATGTATCCACCCTGCGTCGCCCACTGCTGGAGCGTTTTACTCACCCTTTTCTCCCCAAAGCTTTTTAGACTCCAAGATCTGAACGTCATACCTGATCTATTGACAACTGCATCAGGCTGCAGAATGAGGCCAAGTGTTCTGAGGGGCGGCAGGGGATGTGGCCATCTTCTCCCAGGCTGCCCTCCTGGTTTGTACGTGTGTGTGTTAGGAGTGTGGTAGGGTGAAGGGTTTGGAGGAGGGTGGCAGACTGGCAGGCTCCCCTCCAGATCCCTCTGGTTTGGACTCCTTTCCTGATCTCTTCTCCCCTCTTAGAGGTGAGATGAAAACATTCTGAGATGAAAACAGAGGAGCACGCTCTGCTGCAGATCCCCAGATAGACGGGGAGAGCCCTTAGAGGTCACCTGACCCAGTATCTCCAGGCTTCTCAAGCTGTAGGGTTTGTGTTGCTTGGTTTAGCAGAGGTGAGCTGTGAAGGCTGGGGTGTAGCTGAAGTTATTTCTCTACACTGGAGTTTCCAGGCTGCTGGGGGCCCCCAGGGAAGAAGGGGCCTCTCCCAAGTCAGTCCACTCAGCTTAGGCCTGAGCTATCAGTTCAGCTCAGATACCAACTGCCACCTAAACCCTTGTGCTAGGGTGAGTGCCTCTTGTCCTTGCAGTTGCTGGACCCCATGCTCTTCTAATTGTTTCTTTATGTCTGCCTTTGAATCTATTCCAGAGACCCAGTTGTCATCGGTTTCCAAGGAGCCCTCCTTGTTCTCCTCTCCTGCCACCTCTCTGCCACTGCAGCTGCTGGTTGTTGCTAAGGTTGCCTCCATGGTAACATGCACATCCTGTTTATACCACCATCTGGGAAAGGTCTAAACTAGGAACCTACCTACCCTGGTCCATCACCACCTGGGGACACCAGTCGTCGTAACACGTGGTCCGGCTCACACTCCGTTCCCCCCTCCTCTTCCTCCTCAGGCTTACAAGCTTGGTACACACGAAAGGACCTGGGCCACAGGCTGCTGCTCTGAAGCATCCTGCACAAGATATAGTCGGTCTTATTCGCATCTGGACTCTGAGAGAAGAAAGAAGTAAGAAGTGAGGAAGAGAAACGAGAGACCCTGAACCAGTTGAAGGGAGAATTCACGTTTTCTCTGTTGAGGGGCTTGGTAACAGCAGGCAAAATGACGAACCCAACGGAACACACCTTGCCGGCCAACTCGATACTTGAGAGCCGTGAAGGGGAGTTTGGCTGCTCAGTGATGGAGCTGAGGAAGCTGATGGAGCTGCGTTCAAGTGACGCAGTAGACCAGATCAACATCCGCTACGGAGGAGTGCTGAATCTCTGCAGGAGGCTGAAAACCAACCCTGTGGAAGGTAAAGGCCACGCCAGGGGTGGGGGATTGGAGGAAGGCGGCCCGTGTTAAGATAAATTGTTCTGTCGGCTTCTAGAGAAGGAATGTTTCTGGAGACCTTGCTGCTGTATCTGTGCCTGGTGGGCAAAGTACAGTCTCCAAAGCACAGAAAAGA
>NW_024070205.1:74656668-74682546 GCF_014754425.2 Oryx dammah | reverse complement strand
CCCCGCCCGGCACGGGAAGGGGGCGGGGCTGGGAGTCCCGCGGGGGCTCGGGTGGGGGGTGGGGGGCCGGGCGAGGCGGGGGCCTCCGAAGCCGCCAGGCCCACCCGGTGATCCTTACCGGGCGCGGAGCTCCCGCCTCCCAAGCCCGCAGGCGCCGTGCGGTGGTGGAAGGAGCACTGGGCCTAGAGTCGGGACGCCTGGGCTTAAGGAAAGACACCGCCACGACCGCTTGACGCCTCGCAAGTCATTTGTTGTCTCTGCCCTCATACAGAAATATGTATATGGTATCCAGGGTTTTCAAAATTCTGACACTGTCATCCTAGGTTTGTTGGGATTCCTTTAGTTCCAAGTACCCACTGCCAGGAGACGACTCTCCCACACAGAGGTGTGTGATGGAACTGAAGGATAAGGCAGTTGGAGGGGAATGGCTTGTAGTGAGAAAGGGCTGGATTCAGGGCATTTGTTTTCCTTTGGGGAGCTTTCCTTTGGGCAGTCCAGAATTTATCCACAAATGGCCCTCTGACAATGGCTACTTGCCCATCTTCACCACCCCTAGTTATTTTTCTCCAAATGTAATGACTTCAGAGTCCTTGTTCTTCCAGTTTTCTTGCGCAAATTGTTTTTATGTCATTTCCTGAATTCAGTTCAAAAGAGTCATCAGCTAATACAGGCTCAGGGCAGCCATGTGGTCCCAATCTCAGGCCTTCCTTATTACTCACTGTGCCACTCACTTCAGTGTCACCTAATTCCACTGGAGAAAAAAAAAAGTACCATTTCCACAACTAGGCAACTAAATCTCTCTACTAAAGTTCTCTGGTTGAAAGTCCCAAGGATTAGTATTTCCTCTTACTTCTGTGACTGATAATCTGTGTCTGTGACTTTAGCCTCTTTGCCACCCTTTAGGTCAAGCCTTGTCAACTGTTTTCTGCTTCTGTTCCTAAGGACTACTAGGAACACTTCAAAAACACTAAACTTCCCGCTTTAAAGTCTTTCAAAGGCTTGTCATGTGGACAATCAGGTTCAATCAATTACTGTGATATCCAAGGTCATTTATGATCTGATCCCCAGACCTTTTCAACTCCAGCTTTCATTCCCACCACATCTCACGTTCAGGCTGTTTTTGGGCCTTTGTATGCTTTCCTCCATCTGAAATTCATCCCTCATTTAACCAGTGAACGTCTACTGTCCTTCAAGATAATCAAGATGGTGCACCTTTTCCTCTTAGAATCTTCCCTGACGTGCTGTCCTTCTTCCACAACCACACCCTCACCCGACACACTTACACTGAATTACTCTTTCCTTTCTGCTTTCATGCGAATTTTGATCTATTCTCTACAGTAATCCTTAGCGCTTTCATTTTTCCTATTGCTTTGATTGGTGGTCTTTTCTTACTAGACTGGGAATTCCTTAAAAGGGTAGAGATTTTTGTCTAGTTATTTTTTGGCTCTTGGACGTATAGTGCAATACTCAGCACTGGAAAAGTTCTCTTTAAATATTTGTTCAAGTACTGATGCTACTATTCATTCCAATAAATACATGTTGAACCTCTACTCAACAAGAGGGAAATGCAGTGCCATCCGCAGTCCCTGCCTGCCTTGCTTCACCTTCCACAGTATTCTTTCCTTTACCATATGGCATTCTCTGATTATCATTTTAAACCCTCTCCTACTACCACTCGCATTCTTTGCTTGTTTTAATAAAGCAGGATCATGCCAAACAATCTATTATAGTAAGTCACCAAACATCCCTGTCCTTCCTCTTTCCATACCCATAGTTCCACAACAGTGAGGACCCAGTTCTTACATAAAGGACAACTACTGCAACAGGAAACACATTAGGCTATAAATGCTGGTGTTTGGGTGCTGTATTTTCCAATGACAACAGATTGAACATAGCTCACTCACTTAAATCCACTAGGCCTCACCTCTGGAGTTCCTTTGGCTCTATTCATTTTTAGTATTTTGTTAATAAGGTAAACATATCCTTCTTTATATATCTATAAAGTGAAGGGACAGCCAGATCCTTGCAAAGCAGCTGTCCAGTATATGCTTGAACTCGAGTGATAGGGAACCACTCCTATCTCACAATACTGTTCATCTTTCAACAGCCCTGCTAGTCCCTACTTTGAACTGAAATGTGTCTCCCTGTAAACTTGGTAGGTAACAATGGTATTAGTAGAAAACGCCACTGGATTTAAACTCCAAAGTAGTGTGGTCAGGTCCCGGTTCTCTAACTTCCATCTATATGACCTTGGACAAGCACAAAACAGCTCCAAGTATTAGTTTGCTTGACTTTAAAAGAGGAAAATAATAACATGTTAAATCCTTAGCATTAATAGGAATACAATTGAATTAAAACATCCATTGAATGTAAATTCAGTACTTAGATGTACTGAGTACAGAAGTGTCCAATTCCCCTTCCATATATAGCCTTTTATACCGCCTAAGTCAGCAAAGAGGGTGTATGCCTTCTCACACAGCCTTGACACACATGCCCTATGCATCTCCCCCACACACTCTCAGTTCAGTTCAGTTCAGTCGCTCAGTTGTGTCTGACTCTTTGCGACCCCATGAATCGCAGCACGCCAGGCCTCCCTGTTCATCACCATCTCCCGGAGTTCACTCAGACTCACGTCCATCGAGTCAGTGATGCCATCCAGCCATCTCATCCTCTGTCGTCCCCTTCTCTTCCTGCCCGCAATCCCTCCCAGCATCAGAATCTTTTCCAATGAGTCAACTCTTCTCATGAGGTGGCCAAAGTACTGGAGTTTCAGCTTTAGCATCATTCCTTCCAAAGAACATTCAGGACTGATCTCCTTCAGAATGGACTGGTTAGATCTCCTTGCAGTCCAAGGGACTCTCAAGAGTCTTCTCCAACACCACAGTTCAAAAGCATCAATTCTTCAGCGCTCGGCCTTCTTCACAGTCCAACTCTCACATCCATACATGACCACAGGAAAAACCATAGCCTTGCCTAGACGGACCTTAGTCGGCAAAGTAATGTCTCTGCTTTTGAATATGCTATCTAGGTTGGTCATAACTTTTCTTCTAGTGCCTCTTAAAAGGTGACATCTAGAATTGAGTCCAGCCTTGCAGGTATAAAGAGAAAAGAGAGAAATACAATTTTATACATTCTTATGATGATGTTTCAAAATTCAGCTTGATATCACATTTATATTTTTCTACCAGCCTGCACTATTCATAAATGTTGTTCTTTTTTGCCAACTAAAAACAAAAACTCAAACCTTTTCTAGGACCTTAACACATACATACCTATTTAAGCATATTCCTCCAAACTGAATTTGTGCAATTTGTTTTTGGAGACTGAGTGTGCACTTTTGCATATATTCATCTTAAATATCACTTTGGAAGTTGTGTATCAGGATCCCCTGCCAAACAGAGAATAATGTGAAATAAGAATAACATTTGAAAGGCATTCAGGAGTGGAGGGGCAGGGAGAATCCCCAAAGCACTTTAAGCAACTTCTTCCTAAATTTCTTCCCCTACAACTTAATTATAAATTATATAACTTCTCCCCTAAAATTATATAACTTCTCACATTCATTTTGCTTCATTATAAGCTAGTATTTTATGTGCATATGTTTCCCAAACATCATTCTCTGGAACTTCTGAAGAACGCACTGAGGTAAGGTAGACCTACACTGAAGCTCTCTAGAAGGCAATGGCACCTCACTCCAGTATTCTTGCCTGGAAAATCCCATGGATGGAGGAGCCTGGTAGGCTGCAGTCCATGGGGTCGCTAAGAGTTGGACACGACTGAGGGACTTCACTTTCACTTTTCAGTTTCATGCATTGGGGAAGGAAATGGCAACCCACTCCACTGTTCTTGCCTGGAGAATCCCAGGGACGGGGGAGCCTGGTGGGCTGCCGTCTCTGGGGTCACACAAGAGTTGGACACGACTGAAGCAACTTAGCAGCAGCAGCAGCACACTGAAGCTGAGCTGAGTCAGGTAATTTGCTGAACACTCACTGCCCCAAAATAGGCTTCTGGGAGAAACTGCTCCACCCACAGCCCCTGTTGAAGGGATGGCCCCAGGCAGTACTCTTTCCTGCCCTGTAATCCCTGAATCACTGTGGATTACCCCTGGGAGGGTACCTGACCTGTAAACAGTCAATGCACACTCATTCAAAATGACCTGGGAAAAAACTCAATCCAAAAAACCAGCCCAATCAGACAATCAACTGGGGAAGCTGGATCCAAAAAGAGGCAGAGAGGGTGGCCACAGGTGAGAAGGGCCCTGACACATCTCCAGTGAACGGAAGACAACATTAGCCAAATGACTACACAGAAAACATCCATTTGCACATCCATTCACTCATTTGCACAATGAATACTTATCAGGGGTTTCCTATTTTAGGTGCTGGGAATACTGTATGTAGGGAGAAAATACACAAAAATTTTGCAAGGATCATGCATTTTGGTGGATGGGACAAGCAATAAGAAAAAAATTAACATACCAAACAGTATTAGAAGGTGGTAAATGTTGGATAAACATTATGCTGGGGAGAGAACTAGAAAGTGCCAGAGGCTGGGGTGCAACTTTCTATCACAGGAATAGAGCAAGTCTCAGTAGAAGGTTATTTTGGAGCTAAGGCTTGAAGGAAGTGAGGCGCTGAGCCCTTAGTAAAGAAGCTGGAGAAGTCAACAGGTAGTGTGCTAATCAGAAAGCAGACACCAAGTACAGGGCAAAACTAGAGCTGGAGAGCAGGGCATTCAAAATCTTCTTGTTGTTCTGTCACTAAGTCATGTTTGACTCTTTGTGACCCCATGGACTTCAGCAGGCCAGGCTTCCCTGTCCTTCAGTAATTCCCAGAGTTTGCTCAAACGCATGTCCATTGAGTTAGTGATGCCTTCCAACCATCTTATCGTCGGTTGCCCCCTCCTCCTCCTGCTCTCAGTCTTTCTCAGCATCATGGTCTTTTCCACTGAGTCTGCTCTTTGTATCAAGTGGTCAAAGTATTGGAGCTTCAGTATCAGACCTTACCATGAATATCAGGGTTGATTTCCTTTAGGATAGACTGCTCTCCACGGGACTCTCAAGAGTTTTCTCCAGCACCACAATCAAAAGCACTAATTCTTTGTCAGTCAGCATTCTTTATGGTCCATGACCATATGAGTACTTGACCACTGGAAAAACCATAGCTTTGACTATATGGACATTTGTGGGCAAAGTGATGTCTCTGCTTTTTAATGCACTGTCTAGGTTTGCCATAGCTTTCCTTCCAAGGAGCAAGAGTCTTAATTTAATGGCTACAGTCACCATCCACAGTGATCTGGACCCCAAGAAAATACAATCTGTCACGGTTTCCACTTTTTCTCCATCTATTTGCCATGAAGTGATGGGACTGCATGCCATGATCTTAGTTTTTTGAGTGTTAAGTTTTAAGCCAGCTTTTTCACTTTCCTCTTTCACCTTCATCAAGAAGCTCTTTAGTTCCTCTTCACTTTCTGCCATTACAGTGGTATCATCTGCCTTTTGAGATTGTTGATCTCTCTCCCAGCAATCTTGATTTCAGCTTCCAGATTCCAGCTTCATCTAGCCTGGCATTTCACATAATGTACTCTGCATAGAAGTTAATAAGTAGGGTGACAATATGCAGTCTTGACATACTCCTTTTCCAATTTTGAATCAGTCCATTGTTCCATGTCCAATTCTAACTGTTCCTTCTTGACCCACATACAATTTTCTGAGGAGACAGGTAAAGTGGTCTGGTATTCCCATCTCTAAGAATTTTCCACAGTTTGTTGTGATACCCACAGTCAAAGGCTTTAGTGTAGTCAATGAAGCAGATGTTTTTCTGCAATTCCTTTGCTTTTTCTATGTTGGCAATTTGACCTCTGGTTCCTCTGACATTTCTAAATCCAGCTTGTACATCTGGAAGTTCTTGATTCACATTCTGTTGAAGCCTAACTTGAAGGATTTTGAGTATTACCTTGCTAGCATGTGAGATGAGTGCAACTGTATAGTAGTTTGAACATTCTTTGGAGATGCCTTTCTTTAGGACTGGAATGAAAACTGATGTTTTTCCAGTCCTGTGGCCAAGACTGAGTTAGTAATGCTTCCTAAGGCCCACCTGACTTCACACTCCAGGATGTCTGGTTCTAAGTGAATGATCAGACCACTGTGGTTATCCAGGTCATTAAGACCTTTCTTGTACAGTTCTTCTGTGTATTCTTGCTACCTCGTGTTAATATCTTCTGCTTTTATTAGGTCCTTTTCATTTCTGTCCTTTATTAGGCCAATCCTTGCATGAAACGTTCCTTGATATTGTCCGTTTTCTTAAGGAGATCTCTAGTTTTTCCTGTTCTATTGTTTTCCTCTATTTCTTTGCACTGTTCACTTAGAAAGGCCTTCTTATCTCTCCTTGCTATTGTCTGAAATGATGCATTCAATTGGATACATCTTTCCTTTTCTCCTTTACTTCTCTTCCTTTCTCAGCTATTTCTAGCTAGGGTCTTTTTAAAAACAAAACATTCCCAGCACTTTCCCAGTGTACTGGACTAGATCTTGGCAGAGGGGGCCTCTAAATCTGTATTTTTAAATCAGTCCTCAGGTGATTGGGATGTTCCAGCAGGATAAGAACTCTGGCTCTTAAAATCCACAAAATTCCTACTGATACACTGGGTTCTGAATCTCCTTCAAATTCTGTTCCATAAAGCTCAACTCAATCTGCACCCCTCTCCTCCTAAGAGGCTTTGTTGTTGAACCTTCCTGTTATTCCTAGGAAGGAAAGCTAATATCATGGCTGAGATTTCAGTTTTTCTGATTAACATACGTATTCTTCACAAACCCAACCAACAAGAACCAAACCCTATTCCCTGAGGTCACATGTTTGAGTCTCCATATCTTGCAAGTAGAATTGCCTAACAAACCACAGTCACAAAAGCTGTGATATGGTGCCAAAGCTGCAGCACTGAGCAACTCTTTGGGAGTATTTAGCATTTCAAAATCAATATTAGAAAAATTATCAAGGTATTGTATTTTTAAATCTAAAGGAATATAACATTTATTTTTAATAATGTACATTTAATACATTAGTGAATTTTTAGGAAAGATCTTTAATAATTTTCTTTTAAAATTACTGCCAAGTCAAGTCGCGTCAGTCGTGTCTGACTCTGTGCGACCCCACAGACGGCAGCCCACCAGGCTCCCCCGTCCCTGGGATTCTCCAGGCAAGAACACTGGAGTGGGTTGCCATTTCCTTCTCCAATGCATGAAAGTGAAAAGTGAAAGTGAAGTCGCTTAGTCGTGTCTGACTCAGCGACCCCATGGACTGCAGCCTTCCAGGCTCCTCCATCCCTAGGATTTTCCAGGCAAGAGTACTGGAATGGGGTGCCATTGCCTTCTCCTACTAGCTGCTATAAGCTAAAAGTGTATGAAGATTTGCAGTACCATCTGTATGTGTGTAAATAGATGTGGTGCATAATTTAGGCATGATACAAGTTTATTTCTTGAATATCAATAGTCTTTAAAAGTATTCTGAGTAATAGAAAATGAAATAAAATTTCAGACTAAGGAAAAGTCCCTAATTTTAGCAATCAATTTACTGTTAATCCTAATTAATATAAACTTTGTAATAGAGATTAACAAAGGAGGTCAAGTTAAAGGCAAATTGTTTTAAATGCTTCTGGCAATATACAATACATTCCATAACAGAGTACAGTAAACTGGCTATGAAATTTTTATAGTTCTGTCCAATAAATTTTCTTCCAATCAGTACCATTAAATGTCAGTACAGTATATGCTCCAATAGGTGTCAGAACTCTTTGGTTGCAAGTATCAGAGCCAATCTGAACTGGATTGGGGTGGAGGCATGATGGATTTTCTGGATATAGCTTAAGGGCACAGACAGAAGAACTTGAGGACTTCTGAGCCAGAAGCAGAAACCAAATCAAAGTCCACATCTTTCTCAGAGCCCCTTCTCCCAATCCAGTTTCTTTCTGGCCTGTCTGCACTCTGTACAGCCTCAAACTAGTTTGTTTTAGGTGACAAGGAGAAGAGCTACTGTTTGTACTAAGTGGGTATCCTTCATCTGATGGATTGTTCATGTAGAATAACATCAGGGGAGTGAAAATTGTGGGTCATATGAATGGTCACACACTGAACGGTCGAACAACCTCCTAGAGGGTGGAGGGCTGGGTATCATCACAGGCAGCTCCCATCATGGGAGGAAGTCTCCTTCAAAAAAAGGTGAGGCATGACCAGCCAAAGGGGAGAATGGGGAACCGGACTGACAAAAAAGAGCAGTCACTGCAGGATGGGTGCCTCGCCAAACCTCAGACTGAAAGGGCAGGTTTTGTGAAATATCTTATTACCCACCCAAATACCAAAATTATGTTAATCACTTCTAGTCTCATCACTGGATATAAAAAAAACACACATTCCAGTACCTTATTTTCTGGTTTGTTGATGTGCCTTTAAAACCCTACCCTGAAATAATTCTTCAGTTTATTCATGATTCAGTTCAGTTCAGTTGCTCAGTCATGTCTGACTCTGCAACCCACCCCATGGACTGCAGCACACCAGGCTTCCCTGTCCATCACCAACTCCCAGAGCTTGCTCAAACTCATGTCCATCAAGTCAGTGATGCCATCCAACCATCTCATCCTCTGCTGTGGCCTTCTCCTCCTGCTTTCAATCTTTCCCAGCATCAGGGTCTTTTTCAATGAATCAGTTCTTCACATGGCCAAAGTATTAGCCAGGTGGCGAGAGTATTGGCACTTCAGCATCAGTCCTTCCAATGAATATTCAGGACTGGTTTCCTTTAGGATTGACCGAATTAGTCTAAGGGACTCTCAAGAGTCTTCTCTAGCACCACAGTTCCAAACCATCAATTCTTCGCCGCTCAGCTTTCTTTATGGTCCAGCTCTTACAACCATACATGACTACTGGGAAAACCGTAGCTTTGACTAGATGGAACTTTGTTGGCAAAGTAATGTCTCTGCTTTTGAACATGCTGTCTAGGTTGGTCATAGCTTTTCTTTCAAGGAGCAAGCGTCTTTTAATTTCGTGGCTGCAGTCACCATCTGCAGTGATTGTGGAGCCCAAGAAAAGAAAGTCTGTCACTGTTTCCCTTGTTTCCCCATCTATTTGCCATGAAGTGATGGGACCGGATGCCATGATCTTAGTGTTTTGAATGTTTAGGATTCATGATTATTCATGATTGGGATAGAAAAATACAATTTTGCTTGATCAGAATATTTTTACTTATTATGTGCATTATAAGGTCTAAAAAACTTACATCTAGAAATATTTTATTCAAAGCTGAAGAGGTAAAAGCACTTGATTGTCAAGTTTAATCTGCATAGTGAAACAATCAGCTCTCATTTAGATGGCATTATGATTTAAGTTATGGAGAAAGTTCTCTAGTTTCTGTTACATGGTATTTCAGTATGGGGCTAGGTCCTACTTATTAGTAAGACAGAAGAGAATGTCAAAAACAAGCTGGGTCCAAGTCATAAGATTTACTTTTGTTTTTCAGTGTGTTTCAGTCATCAGCCTGACTACAAGCATCAACGTTTACCTCAGCAATCAAGTAACGTGGTTTGCTCTGGACTCTCAAAATCTGAGGCCAGAGACCAGAGTGTTCCCTCCTAGCTTCAGTTCTTCCATGATCAGAAAATGCTCTCTTGCCTGTGTGTTTGCTTCTTGTGTATGTGTGTGTTTGAATTCTGTGTTCTTGAACAAAATAGGGACAAACCACATTTAAAAATAATCTCCAGCCATTGTCCAGGACCCTTCCACTCTGTCACCGTCCAGTTGGTCTGGAGAGGTGGAGAAACTCGGCTGTGGCTGTAGCAGCTGAATGGCAGCTTGGGAGAAGGCCCATCGCATGAAGTTGGAGGAGGCACTAACACCACTAAAGCCAAGGATGGATTTGCTTGCGGGATAAAGTGGGAAATGGAAAGAATTGCCTTTTGTAGCAATCCAACTTTTCCTCTCCTTCTGGCTCTCCTTCTGAATAAAACATTATTATATAACAAAGGGCCTTTAAACAATTTCTTTTTTTTTTTTTTTAATTGGCAAGTTGACAAATACAGACTGTGTCATCCTGGGTTACAGCCACTTCTTAGGGTGTGGAGTTACTTGATTCCCGCACTGTGGATCAGTGCTCAAAACATGTTACACAATCTAGGTTCGAGCCTCACTAATATTATCTTAGATTCAGAAGAACAGAATAAAAGGCATGTTTCCCTTTGGGGACTTGAAGAAAGGGAGTCACACAATTCTAGTTGACCACCGTATTCTGAAACCTTAACTTTTATATATAAAAATGTGCAAATAAGCCAATAAATCTGATTACTGTAAGATACTGATAAGATATCTTATCACTGAACAGTATCTTATCACTGAACAGTATCTTATCACTGTTCTTAAGATGAAAACAATTACAGTTTACACTTTTTCCATTAAAGTGTGGCAGCAAATCTGGCACAAGAGCTGTTGCTGGCACTCAGCTTACCCTTCTGAGAAACAACCCTAGGTATCTGATCTGTATTGAAATTATGCTAAGATTCTTCCATGGTCATTTTAATGTCCTACGAGCAACTTTCAAGCATTTAGGTGGAAAAAAGGTGGGCATGAACAGAAACATGGGAAAAGACATTCAGTGATGTTTTTTCAGGCAAATCTGTAGTGCCAACCCCAGGGAAGGACAGGGAAGCCTGGTTTGCTGTAGCCCATGCAGTCACAAAAAGGCAGACAAGACTTAGTGATTGAACAACAGCAACAACCCTGCTTTAGAGTCCTGGAGACAAGGTTGAAGACATTATAAGTTCGTGCTCAGTCTCATGGGGAGACACAACCCAACCAAACACTCACTGCAATGCAACACATGCTAGAGTTATTAAATTCTACACAAACGTTATACGGATCCAGAAAAGAGCCGCCGCCAAGGTGTCTAGTGATACTTTAGGAGGCTTTGACACCTAAACTAAGTCTAGAAGAAAGAGTGGGCAGTGTCTAGGCTGGAAACAGAAGAAAAAAGCAGAAGAAACAACAAATTCAGTGGCTCATGCTCAGCTGTGTCTGATTCTTTGCAACCCTCAGTTCAGTTCAGTTCAGTTCAGTCGCTCAGTTGTGTCCGACTCTTTGCAACCCCATGAATCGCAGCACGCCAGGCCTCTCTGTCCATCACCAACTCCCGGAGTTCACTCACACTCACGTTCATCAAGTTGGTGATACCATCCAGCCATCTCATCCTCTGTTGTCCCCTTCTCCTCCTGCCCAAAATCCCTCCCAGCATCAAAGTCTTTTCCAACGAGTCAACTCTTCACATGAGGTGGCCAAAGTACTGGAGTGTCAGCTTTAGCATCAGTCGTTCCAATGAACACCCAGGACTGATCTCCTTCAGAATGGACTGGCTGGATCTCCTTGCAGTCCAAGGGACTCTCGAGTCTTCTCCAACACCACAGTTCAAAAGCATCAATTCTTTGGCACTCAGCTTTCTTCACAGTCCAACTCTCACATCCATACATGACCACTGGAAAAACCATAGCCTTGACTAGACGGACCTTAGTTGGCAAAGTAATGTCTCTGCTTTTGAATATGCTGTCTAGGTTGGTCATAACTTTCTTTCCAAGGAGTAAGCGTCTTTTAATTTCTTGGCTGCAATCACCATCTGCAGTGATTTTGGAGCCCCCCAAATAAAGTCTGCCACTGTTTCCACTGTTTCCCCATCTATTTCTCATGAAGTGATGGGACCAGATGCCATGATCTTTGTTTTCTGAATGTTGAGCTTTAAGCCAACTTTTTCACTCTCCACTTTCACTTTCACCAAGAGGCTTTTTAGTTCCTCTTCACTTTCTGCCATAAGGGTGGTGTCTTAGGGTTGCAAAAGCTGACTGGAACCTGCCAGCTCCTTTGTCCATGAGATTTCCCAGGCAAGAATACTGGAGTGGGCTGCTGTTTCCTTCTCCAAAAGATCTTCTGGACGCAGAGATCAAATCTGTGTCTCCTGCATTGCAGGTGAGTTCTTTACCACTGAGCCACTGAGGAAGCCCCATGCTGCTGCTACTGCTGCTAAGTTGCTTCAGTCGTGTCCGACTCTGTGCTACCCCAGAGACGGCAGCCCACCAGGCTCCCCAGTCCCTGGGATTCTCCAGGCAAGAACACTGGAGTGGGTTGCCATTTCCTTTTCCAATGCATGAAAATGGAAAGTGAAAGTGAAGTGGCTCAGTTGTGTCCGACTCTTCACGACCGCATGGACTGCAGCCCACCAGGCTCCTCCATCCATGGGATTTTCCAGGCGGGAGTACTGGAGTGGGGTGCCATTGCCTCCTCCAAGGAAGCCTCATATACAGTGGCTAAGAAGCACTAAAGAGCATGCTACTTGAAGAATTTTGAGTATTCTTACTGTGGCTACATGAGCATCGAGAGGGTCAATTAAGGGAAGATGGAAATGAGAAACAACTGTGGGCCAAGTGTGGAAAATTTAACAACTGTACAGGCCAGGCAAGTAATGAAAATGATAGAAGCTGAGCAGGTCTAGGTGCAAATGCATTCACTGTGAGTGAATGGCTCACTGCAGAACAAAAAACCTCTAAAAATATGGCACCAAATTAGACTTACCTCCCCAAATATGACAGATTGCATCTTTCCCCATACCTTTGCCAAGAATGGGTATTTATGGCAATATTTTTCATTCATTCAACAAATATTTATTGAGTGCCTCCTATTATGAGGGATGGTATTTTTAGAAACTGAGGATACAGCAGTGAATAAAGCAAAATTTTTATCCTCATTGAACTGGTACACTAGTTGAAGGGCAGACAGACAAAATAAAGTAAAATGTGTAGTTGCTAGATGAATGCTATGGAGAAAAATAAAGGAAGGATGACAAATAGAGGATGGGAGATATGTTGGATTTTAGATAGATAACCAGGAAGGTGTGTCACCAAGGAGGTAGCCATGAAAGAAAGACTGGAAAAGTTGAAAGAGGGCACTGCAGAATTCTGCGGGAAAATTGTTTCAAGCAGCAGAAACAAACAAAACACCTGCCAGAGCAGAGAGGGAAGGGAATAATGTGAGAGAGGGAGAGACTGTGCTGGGTCTTTTAGGGAATTGATTGCGGTTCTTCCTCTAAGCAAGTTGCAAAAGCTTCAGAGTTTTGAGCAGAGGAGTGATAGGTGGGGTTTGTACTTTTAAAGACTCATTCTGGCTGCTGAGTGTAGAGTGTCTTGAAGGGAAGGGTATAAGCCCAGAGATCGCTGAGAGAAGCGAACTACTAGGTTAGTCAAAAAGTTCCTTTGGGGGAGCAGGGAGGAGAGGAAAGGAAAGATATACTGTATCAAGCTAGAAGGTATTCCTTTACTGAGGAGTTTTGTGGTTGTATGTTGTTTAAAAGTTGCTTTTCTGGGTTCCCCGGTAGCCCAGTGGTTAAGAATCTACCTGCTAATGCCAGGGACATGACTTCCATCCCTGGTCTGGGAAGATCCCACATGCTATGGGGCAATTAAGCTTGTGTGCCACAACTATTGAAGCCTGCACCTAGAGTCCCGGAGAAGGCGATGGCACCCACTCCAGTACTCTCGCCTGGAAAGTCCCAGGGACGGAGGAGCCTGGTGGGCTGCAGTCTATGGGGTTGCTAAGAGTCAGACACGACTGAGCGACTTGACTTTCACTTTTCACTTTCATGCATTGGAGAAGGCAATGGCAACTCACTCCAGTGTTCTTGCCTGGAGGATCCCAGGGACGGAGGAGCCTGGTGGGCTGCAGTCCATGGGGTTGCTAAGAGTCGGACACGACTGAAGCAACTTAGCAGCAGCAGCAGCAGACTGTAGAGTCCACGCTCTGCAACAAGAGAATCACTGCAATGAGAAGCCTGCACACAGCAAACAAAGTAGCCCCTGCTCACTGAAACTACAGAAATCCCACAGCAACAAAGATCCAGCACAGCCAAAAATAAATACAAATAAATAAATCTTTAAAAAGAAAAAAAAAAAGAGTTCCTTTGGATTTTTTGGTAATATCTGATGGAAAAACCCAAGCGAACTTTTTTGGCCTACCCGATACTCGGGACTGACGTGACTGTGGCTTGTCACAGTGTGGGGAAAGCAGGTGGTAAGTAGCAGTTAGATTCTGGTTATAAGATAAAAGCAGGGCACCAGGATTCCACACCAGATTAGATGTAGGGGTTTAGGAAGAAAAGAATCCAGTGATAACTCTTGGATTTGGGGCCTGAGCAACTAGAACAGTTATATTCTATATTTACTATGTGGAAATTGTAGGGAGGAGCACTTTAACTTGAGGGGGATGGAAAGGGAGGAGTGGTTAATAATTTGGTTTTGAAAATGTTAACTTTGAGATACATATCAGATAATAAGCATAAATTTAGAGTAAAACAGCTGGAAATATGAGTTAAGAGGTCTGGACTAGAAACATACATTTGGAATATGTTGGTATATCAGTGTAAAGGTAATGTCACAACTATGAGACTTGGTGAGATTAATGAGAACAAATGTAGAGAAGAGATCTAAAGCCTCCGCTGTCCATTCTGGAGCATCCAACATTTAGAGACTGGGAAGATGAGCCAGAATCAACAAAGGAAACTTAACTACCACGAGGCTGTAAAAAAAAAAAATATATATATATATATATATATATCAGGAGCATGTATTATTATGGAAATCAAGTAAAGAAATATTTTTAAAAGAGGAGAATGACCAACTCAATCTAATACTACTAATAGGGTGAGTGTATTAGCTGGGGTTTTCAGAGAATGAGAACCCATAGGTAGGATAGATGTATGTGTTGTGTTTGTTTTTTTAAAAAAATTGGCTTAAACAATTACAGAGTTTGGCATGTCCACAATTTGCAGAGGGAACTGGTGACTCAGAGACCCAAGCAGCATTGATGCTGCAGTACAAGTCCCAGGGCGTTCTGCTATGGAATCCCTCTTGTTGGGGGAAATGTCCGTCTTTTGTTCTGGTCAGGGGTTCAGCTGAATGGATGAAGCCCACTCACATTATGGAGGGCAATCTGCTTTACTCAAAGTCCACCAATTTAAGTGTAAACCTTTTCCCCATACACTTTCACCAAAACATCAAAATAAATGTCTGACCAAATATCTGGGTACTATGACCCAGAGAAGGCGACACGTAAAATTGTCACAGCAACAAAGATGAGGCTGAGAAATGGCAGGTGTAATTAGCAACAACCAGGCTATTGGCAACCCAAGGAAGAGCAGGTTTGATAGAATGATGGGAGAAAGCTTGACTGGAAGGAGTCTACAAGAAAACAGGAGGGGGAAAGCCATGTACTTCTGGGTTCACTGGACATGGGGGAAAGAAAACACAGCAGTTAAGCCACCAAGGCAGACTGACCTGGTGCCAGTTGCCAGCACCCAGAGAAGCAATCTAGGGACAAGACAGGGACCTAACAGAGATCAGCCCTCTCCTGAAGCTGGAAACCTGAAAAGGAGGTCCAATGGTCCCAGGTCAGTGGTACATGTGGTTTCACACAGAAGAGGGGTTTTGGAGAAACACACCTTTTGTTTAAAACTTTAAGAATCCCACAAATTAATATCAACTAAATCAATCAGTATAAGAAATATATAAGCAAAAAATGCATGAGAGAATCAGAAGCAGCAAACATCTGATCTAGTCTCCCCAAAGTTTCAAATATTCATGTTACCAAACAAACAAAAAATTACTATGACATGTTGAAAAATTAAAAAATGATAAATAAGGTGAGTAAGTAATAAGAAGCTTTATGTCTAAAACCCAAAACATTTTGTGGAAAAAAAAACAGACAAAACTTTACGAAATAGAAATAGAACTCTACTCAGTGCTCTGTAATAACTTATGTGGGAAAAGAATCTTAAAAAAGTACATGTATACATACAACTGAGTCACTTTGCTCTGCAGCAGAAACTAACACACCATTATAGTTCAGCTATATTCCAATAAAAATTTAAAAAAGTACAACTGTTAAAAAAGTCTCAGTTGATTAGTTAAACATATATTATGCACAGTGGAATAAAAATATTGGTAAATTTAAAGGACAGATCTGAAAAAATTTTACAGAAGATGAGCAGGTGGAAAATATAAAAGGTTAACAGATATAGAAATAGTCATATGATATTGCTAGGAAGAAAGGAAGAGAAAGCTTGTTTGTTCCACATACCTAGCACCAAGTAGGCAAGAAGATATATAAAACCCACAGGGTTCATAATCACTGACTCTGAACCTGACTGGTACCATCAAATGTCAGACTAATCTGATTAGTATTTCTTCCTTTGGGGGAGGCTGGGAAAAGGGTTGGGAAAATGATAGCGCCAACAAAAGTTCCTCATCCTAGTTACCAATAATAAATGTAATGCATAAACTATGGAGTCACTCATTATACTCATATTTTAATATCAGACTAATCTTGCCATGTGACAGAACTTTCATTTGCGTATAGTTTTTTCTTATTTGCCTGCAAACATGCTTAAGTTTCTATTTATTTATAAAAAACAAAATTCAAATAATTCATTTAAGTTATTATCTTTCTTTCCCCTTCCATTCAATAATAAATTTCTTGGGAAAAAATGAAATCATCTAGACTTGAAATGATTATTTGTTCTCTATTCATTCACTACTTGCTGCCTCCCAGCTAATCAACTGAAACAGTTCTTTCAAAGTTAACAATGACTGCTTATCGTATTCAACGAATTTTCTTCCTCTTTTCCTTCTATGTAGTATTTGATAATTCATTCCCTTCTTTTTAAAAAATCTACAAATATTTATTAAAATTTTGCTAGTCTCTAAACTAGGTCCTGAAAATAAAAAGAGGATTCTCTGACGACAAGTGGTTTACAGTTTACTTATCAAATAAGACAGGTGCACAACAAAATGAAATAAAGCACCAATGAGGGAGTGATCACTTCTAACTGGTGGAGGTGGGGAGGGATTGGAGGTAGGAGAAGGGGAATCAGGAAAGACTTTACACTTGAGTTTTTGAAAGACAGTGTGTGTTGATTAGGTGAATGTGTGCAGACTCAGGCATCATTCAAGGCAGAGTAAACACATGAGCATTAAACATCCAAGTGAGTCAAGGGTACTAAAAACAGGTCAGTTTGCATGGGATAGAAGACACAAGTTGACCATTAAGGCCAAAATGAAAAGCAATACAAAATCATAGAAGACTTTAAACTTCCCAAGGAGTCTGGACTATTATCAGCATTCAGCAAAATGCTGAAGGGATTCTCCTCCTTTTTTCTTCTTTTTACTATGTGTATAATTTAGAAATAACACCCTAGCAGGAAGAAGGAGCCTTAACTGGATTCGGCTCTAAAACTGGAGGAAGGAGACATTGAGAACATTGACCCACTGATGAACATTGAGATTAACTTCCGTTATGCCATCAGATAAAATGTTGTAAAATAACGTTAGCGTTATATCACTCTGATTATTTCCTTGGTAGAAATTACTGGACGTAGAAATTTCAGTATCAAATTTGTTAACAATTACAAAGTTGCTTGGTACATATTGACAACCTGCTTTCCAAATAACTGTCTCAGTTGACGTTTCCATTAGCACTGAGAATTGCATTAAATTTAAGAAAAATTTTCTAAGTGTATAGTCAAATATTTCCTCTATGTTTAATTTGCACTTCCAGAATTACAAGTTAATACATTTACTGGAAATTCGTATTTTCTTGTTTTGGGAATTATCCATTCATATTCTTTGATCATTTTTCCATTAGAATGTAGTTTTTTCTTGATTTATGTTAAGTATACTGATCTTTTCTAATACGCCATCCTTTTTTGTATATATTAATATACAAAGTATTATAGCTATTTTATAGCTAAATATATAGATCTTTTCCTTTTCAAACACTTTCTTTCATTATCTGTGACACTGTTTTATTGGTTTCTATTTCTTAGTCCATTTTGCTATAGTGTCTAGCTGTTACGTCTCCCTCCTTCAAATAGATATTTGTCACGGCCTTAACTGAACTGAACTTCGCTTTCTTATGTTAATGTCGTTATACTCAGAGATCTAACCTATTTCAAATCTTTCACTGGTTTTAAATATTGACCCTCTTAATCTAAATTGTTTTTCCTGAGTAATGTACATAGTATCAAATTCAAAAGTACAAAGTAATTTTAAGTGAAAAAAAATGTTTTTCTCCTTGACCCACACTCATCCACTTTATCTCCTAGGAGGCAACCACGATTATAGTCTCTTACAGCACCTTCTAAGAGTAGGCTGTGTGTGTTGTCATCCTGCGGACTATAGCCCGCCAGGCTCCTCTCTCCATGGGATTCTCCAGGCAAGAATACTGGAGCGGGTTTCCATTTCCTCCTCCAGGGGATCTTCCTGACCCAGGGATCAAACCTGTGTCTCCTGCATCCTGCATTGCAGGCAGATATTTTACTGCTGAGCCACCAGGAAAGCCTGTAATTACAATATATATAATTATACTATATATATAATACATATAATTTCCCCCCACATATTAGTATGCTGTGTACCCTGATCTACACATTACATTTTGCACTCAATAGATTTTGGAGATCTTTTACCAGTACACATGAGACACATTGAATTTCATTATTTAAATAAATATTTTTAAACCAGTCTTCTAATGCTAAACGTTTAGTCTGCTTCAAGTATACTACAATCTTTTATAAACATCATTTTGTACTTACAGAACAGGTACTTAGGATTAGAATTGCTGAGTATTGCTGTTCAGTTGCTAAGTTGTGTCTAACTCTTTGGGACCCCACAGACTGCAACACGCCAGACTTTTCTGGCTTTCACTGTCTCCCTGAGTTTGCTCAAATCCATGTCCATTGTATCAGTGATGCCATCCAACCATCTTATGCTCTGTCACCCCCTCCTCCTCCTGCCTTCAATCTTTCCCAGCATCAAGGTCTTTCTCAATAAGTAACCCCTTCCCCATCAGGTGGCCAGTATTGGAGCTGAAGTTTTAGCATAAGTCCTTTCAATGAATATTCAGGGATGATTTCCTTTAGGTCTGACTGGTTTGATCTCCTTGCAGTCCAAGGGACTCCCAAGGGTCTTCTCCAGCACCACAATACAAAAACATTGATTCTTCAGTGCTCAGCCTTCTTTAAGGTCCAGCTCTCACATCTGTACATGACTATTAGAAAAACCAAAACTTTGAGTAGACAGACCTTTGTTGGCAAAGTAATGTCTTTGCTTTTTAATATTCTGTCTATGTTTGTCATGGCTTTCCTTCCAAGGAGCAGATGTCTTTTAATTTCATGGCTGCAGTCACCATCTGCAGTGATTTGGGAGCCCAAGAAAATAGAATCTGTCACTGTTTCCACTTTCCCCCCTCCTATTTGTCATGAAGAGATGGGACCAGATGCCATAATCTTAGTTCATTGAGTGTTGAGTTTTAAACCAGCTTTTTCACTCTCCTCTTTCATCCTCATCAAGAGGCTCTTTAGCTTCTCTTTGCTTTCTGCCGTTACAGAGGTGTCATCTGCATCTCTGAGGTTATTGATATTTCTCCCAGCAATCTAGATTCCAGCTTGGGATTCATCCAGCCTGGCATTTTGCATGATGTACTCTGCATATAAGTTAAATAAACAGGGTGACAATATATAGCTTTGATTTTCCCAATTTTGAACCAGTCCATTGTTCTATGTCCAGTTCTAACAGTTGCTTCATGATCTGCATAGAGATTTCTCAGGAGACAGGTAAGGTGGTCTGGTATTTCTATTTCTTTTTAAATTTTCCATAGTTTATTGTGATCCATACAGTCAAAGGCTTTAGTGTATTTAATGAAGCCAAAGTAGAGGATTTTCTGGAATTCCCTTGCTTTGTCTATGAAGAGTAAGAGTATGTGCATTTGTTATTTTGACTGACTCCTGTGAAATTGCCTTTTATTGAGGTTATTCCAATTACAACCCCTCCAGCAATGCTTGGTAATTCTAATTTTTTTTTTTTTTTTGGCCAGTCTGATAAGTGAAATGTAGCTTCTAATGTAGTATATAACCGAGTGAGGATTGGTATCTTTTCTACACATTTAAGAGCAATTTGTGTTTCCTTCTTAATAAACTACTTTTTCACTCCTTTTCCCCCCTTACTCCTATTTTGTATGAATAGTCGGCCTTTTTTTCCTATGAATTATAGGAATTTGCTTCTAATACATGTTGTATATATTCTCAAATTTTAGTTTGTGTAAGTAATGTTGTGTTTTGTTTCCTATAAAATTTCTGATTATTATGGAAACAAATTCACCAATCATTGCTTTATGGCTTCTGTGTTTTATGTTATACTTGTAAAACCCTTCCCATGCTGATAGTTAAAGCAACATTTGCCAAGTTTTACATTCTTACCTTTATGGGTTTATTTTTACGTCTAGATCTTTGATCTATTTGGAACTCATTTACATGCAAAGTGTAAGGTAGGAATCCAAGTTTTATTTTTTCCCAACTGCTATCCACTCACTGCAAAACCATTGTTGAATAATTTTACTTTCCTCCTTAATTTGAAATGCTGTTTTTTTAAAATCACTTCCTTGCATTTTTTGGTCTATTTCTGGGCATTCTATTGTGTTTTACTGATGAACATGCTCCAATCTAGTTTAATGATTGTACTTTAAACAGAGAATACTTTTATATAATAGGGAATCCAGTCTCATTTTCCTTGTTTTCTGAAATTTTCCTCTTTATTCTTCTTATGTATTTTTACATATAAACTTTAGAATCAGCTTGTCTAGTTCTAAAATTTAAACATTCTTATTGTCATACAGATTGGGATCAGGTTTAATTTACAGATTAATTTAGGAAGATTTAACATTTTTATCATGCTGATTATTTCCATCAAGAACATAGAATGTTTTTGATTTAAAGTCTTCTTTTGTGTCTTTCAGTAGTGTTTTTCATGTAAATGGTCCACAGGTATCTTAAAGTTTATCTTTATATATTTCATCTTTTCACTGTTATTATAACATCTATTGCTTCTATGAAAATGACTTTCAAATTGATATGTTTACCTTCATATCTTTTAAAAACACCACACATACGTGGCCAGCTGTTTTTTAGACTGTTTTCACCTGAAGGTTCTCCTGTTATTTCAAACTCAGTTCAGTTCAGTTCAGTTCAGTTGCTCAGTCGTGTCTGACTCTTTGCGACCCCATGAATCACAGCATGCCAGGCCTCCCTGTCCATCACCATCTCCCAGAGTTCACTCAGACTCATGTCCATCGAGTCAGTGATGCCATCCAGCCATCTCATCCTCTGTTGTCCCCTTCTCCTCCTGCCCCCAATCCCTCCCAGCATCAGAGTCTTTTCCAATGAGTCAACTCTTCGCATGAGGTGGCCAAATTATTGGAGTTTCAGCTTTAGCATCAGTCCTTCCAAAGAAATCCCAGGACAGATCTCCTTCAGAATGCAATGTTTGGATCTCCTTGCAGTCCAAGGGACTCTCAAGAGTCTTCTCCAACACCACAGTTCACAAGCATCAATTCTTCAGTGCTCAGCCTTCTTCACAGTCCAACTCTCACATCCATACATGACCACTGGAAAAACCATAGCCTTGACTAGACAGACCTTTCTTGGTAAAGTAATGTCTCTGCTTTTCAATATGCTATCTAGGTTGGTCATAACTTTTCTTCCAAGGAGTAAGTGTCTTTTAATTTCAACAAGTGTCAAATTTGGTTCAGCACCCTCCAGCAGCCAAATGTAGTCTGTGTTCTTCACTTCTGCATCAGAGTCTAATACAGGGACACATACCTTGCACATAGTAGGTTTCTATACAGCTTCTGAGTGGATACACTTGCATATGTGGTTCCTCTCTTTATCTTTCCCTACTTCTCTTTCTCTTTGTCATACAGACACACACATACTGAAAGCCAGCTACATAATTTGTGGGGCCTAGTGCAAAATAAAAAGGAAGGACTCTTTGTTGGAAAGCAGGAAAAAAGTACTATTAAAGTTGCTAAAGTTTTTCCTTTTTCCCCTTGCTCTCTCTTTTAATTTGTATGTTTTTGTTTGACATTTAACATCATCCAACAGGAAGAAAAATCAAAACTTTTAATAATTAGTGTGCATTTTACCATTCATCTTTATTTTGTGCAATGTCAGTTTCAAACAGAAATAGAGCATTTAATGTATGCAGAATCACAGAAATGACACAATTTGCACATTCTAAAGAGGACAGTGGAAATACTGCACAAAACTAACTCAACTGTTTTTATTTCACTTCTTGATACGCACGCATCCTACCCTCACTGTGTACTTGGGCATACTGATATGTAAGGAAGGAGTACAAAGGAAAGCAACCATGGATTACCCTATCTTCGCCTTTCCTTCTACATCATCATTTTCAGCTGAAATAGTTGGTTAATAAGGCAAGTAATGAGACTAAGAATGGTTTTCAACTCATGCTCACATCTATGAATACGTGTACCCAGTTCTGAGATAGATAGCGGGCATACATGCTAAGTCGCTTCAGTCGTTATCTGACTCTTTGTGACCCTGTGGACTGTAGCCCACCAGGCTCCTCAGTCCATGCGACTCTCCAGGCAAGAATACTGGAGTGGGGAGTCATGTTCTCCAGGGGATCTTCCTGACCCAGGGACAGAACCTCCATCTCTTAGGGTTCTCTCTTAGAGACAGACAGAGTAGGAATCAGTCCTATTAAATTGATAAGGTAGCCAAGGCTCTGAAGGAGTAAGGGATTTACTAGAGGCTGTAGATCTGTTTAGTGAGCCCCAGAATCCACAGTTGGGTCCCCACCACCATCTCCTTTTTAAATTCAGTTCATGTGGAAGAGGGGATTCCTTGGTCACTCAGTGTAAAGAGTCTGCCTGCCAATGCAGGAGACACAAGTTCAATCCCTCATCCAGGAGGCTCCCACTTGCTGCAGAGTAACTAAGCCCCAGAGCCATAACTGATGAAACTCATGCACCCTAGAGCTCCTGCTCTGCAACAAGAGAAGCCCCATAGGGAGAAGCCCATGCAGCGCAAGAGAGTGGTCCTCGCTTGCCCAAACTAGAGGAAAGCCTGCACAGCAATGACAATGCAGCATAGTCAAAAACAAATAAATAAATACAATTATTTTTGTAAAATTCATGTGAAAGATTCATTCAAAACCTGCTTGCCGTTTTTAGAACCTGTAACCTTGTGTTACAGGACCTCTCCCCGCTAAGGTCTGTCACACCTGAAGCAGTTTTAGAGTCAGGAATAAATTCAGATCTGCTTTCAAAGAACTGTACTTTTCACAGCTTTATAAATGTTTTATCAAGCAAAACATCCTTTTTTTTTTCATTTCTGAATCTGAATAGCTAAGACTGTACACACAGACCATAAGCACAATTAACCATAGTCCATCTCTAAAAACTTTTAATCATATACAAAATTCACACATCCTCAGGAAAAATTCATATGTCAGGGAGACTTTGACACTGAACAAGTTTGTTAAATACAACATTTGAACTGTGGGACAAAGGGCCTCTTCAAACACAAGATGAAGAATGGAGCTACCACCTACTTGATATTTTCCTAGTCATTGGTTTCCTAAGTAATATGAATTTGGAGTCTATTGTTGGCCTAGAAACTCTACAGTGAAGCCTGAAATATGAAAATGCTGGACATATTAAATACACCTAATACATGTCCTGGGTAGCTGGACATTTAAGTGGCTGTGTGCGACTAGAAAGGAGATCTTTGTTTTCCCATTTGATATTTCCTCATCTCCCCAACCACTGCCTACTACTGCTGGTTCCACAGGAAAGTAAGGTCCTGAGGTATGCTGGAGTAAGCCATTTATTATTCAACAGTTTCAATAAAATGGATCAGAGAGAGTAGAATAAAATCCTTGAGGGCAAAGATTTCCCTTCTGCTTGTTTCACTTTGGTGTACCTACTTTATTTAAAACAACCACCACAGTCCCAATAACACAATGGAATTCAACGTATGATGTAACTCATCTAGCAATATATGGGTTCTCTGCATCAACTGAGGAGTTGGTCCTCCCACTGCTCACATGGCGAAACAAAGGGCGAAATGCCAACTCTTCAGCAAAGCTACAATTTCCAGTTGGGTTATAGCCCAGTTCTCCTACCCTCTGCAATAACAACAACAAAATTCAGAAGAATAATCTGAAATAGGCAACCAAGAAAGTTCTGTAGTCTTTTATGACTAATCAGAGAGAGAGAAGAGAAACTATTTCTGGTTTCAGTTTCTTTCAAAAGCCTTCAGAGGTTTCACTTGTCTCTCAAAATCACTTTCAAGTCCTGTCTTAGCTTGGGTTTGTTCAACATAGATTCTACAATGGAGACACAGCTGGAAAGCTTACTGAGGAGTGCTCTCAGGAAACCCACCTGTAAGGAACTGAAAAGAAAAGTGAAATTGTTAGTCATGTCTGACTCTTTGTGACCCCATGGACTGTAGCCATGGGACTGTAGCCACCAGACTCCTCTGTCCATGGGATTCCTCAGGCAAGAATACCGGAGGGGTAGCCATTTTCCTCTCCAGGGCATCTTCCTGACTCAGGGATCGAACGTGCATCTCCTGCACTGTAGACAGATTCTTGACCATCGGAGGCACCAGGGTAAGGAACTGAGGTGAAGGGAAAAGCTGAATTGCAGTTGGTTACAGATGAGGCCTCAATCAATTTTAGGGGGAGGTCTAGGCTGAGTTGAGCCAGGTTGAGGACAGGGGGCCAGGCCATTGTCGTCCCGTCTTAGCCAGTCATTAGTCATGGGCTGCTCCCTCAAAGAAACACCACCTTGGAGGAGGCAAGTCTCTACAGCTGACGGCAAGACCCCTGAAAAGAACATGGGCAAGCTTCTCAGCAGCATCTGGGGTTGAGTGCATCAAGGCTGAGGAGTGGGTTCAGGCTGCATGGCATCCATGGCCAGGCCCTGAATGATGAGATCCCTTCCCATGACAGAACTCAGCTCCTCTCTAGCCACACTGGCCTCCTTACTAGTCACTGAAACTGCCAGACATGCTCTCCTCTCAGAACCTTTGTCTTCTTCTTCCTCTACCTGGAACACACCTCCGGTGGTCAGTTGTCTGGTTTGCCTATGCTGGGACGGCCCTGGTTTTAGCAACAGGATGCATCCTGGGAAACCGTTAGTCCCAGACGAGTCAGGATGGTAGGTCAGCTGTACCTCCTCCAGAAGCCCACATGCCTCACCCATCTTTTCTAAACATCCTGCTTATAATTGCACCCTTTAAATCTCACATGCATGTTCCAGTCCCCTTTTCCTGCTTTTATTATTTTCTGTACTGCTTCATACCTTCTAATACATCACTTATTTCTTTCATTTAGCTTAGGAAAATAAACTTGAGGACAATTTGGGCACATAATAGACATTTCAAAAGTATGCACTGAATGGGTGAAATAAGTGTTTCTAATATTTTGTAGAAAACAGTGCCTGGCTCGTACCAACTGTATGCCATCCTTTAATGATTAGTTAAGATTTTCAAGTGGTAACCATTTATCATTGTTAATTACTTGGCAATTAGGCTGGTGAAAGGTCAAATTGATCACAGAATCATTTCTTCAGTAAATGAATAGAGAAGGGATTTAAAATTAAATCATTCTACTTTTGGTGGTTGATGGTAATGACATGCTATTTTTAAATTATGTGAAATAATTTAACAGACTACTTATTTAGAATTTGCAACTTGAAAAAATAGACTGGGAAAAAATAGGGCAGTCTAACTGACTGACAGCTTTGCCCACTGTGAAGTTAACACATGGTAGCAGCCATTTCTTTAACACATCTTTAGAAACAAGTTTTTAAACAGGCACACAGGATAGCTACGAGACTGAAATTCCAACAGCTGTAAAGTCCAAGCATCAGATTTTGCAGTGAGCCATAGGCTTCTTCAAAGAGAAGGGCAAAGGAAAATTAACAGTACCTTTTGGAGAGATAAA
>NW_024070205.1:74656347-74656658 GCF_014754425.2 Oryx dammah | reverse complement strand
GATAAGTGAGATCATACAATATTCATCTTTCTCTATCTGACTTATTTTCCTTAACCTAATAGCCTCTTGATCCATCGGTATTGTCCCAAACAGCAAATTTCATTTTTTTATAGCTGAGTAATATTCCTGCGTGTGTGTGTGTGTGTGTGTGTGTGTGTGTGTGTGTGTGTGTGCGCGTGCAAGTGTGCTCCACATCTTCTCTATCCATTCACCTATGGATGGACACTTGGGTTGGCTATTGTAATAATCCTGCATATATGTGCTAAACTGCAAATATCTTTTAGTATTAGTGTTTTTGGTGCTTTGGGGGG
>NW_024070205.1:74634108-74655847 GCF_014754425.2 Oryx dammah | reverse complement strand
AAATGAAAAGATGCTTACTCCTTGGAAGAAAAGTTATGACCAACCTAAATAGCATGTTGAAAAGCAGAGACATTACTTTGCTAACAAAGGTCTGTCTAGTCAAGGCTATGGTTTTTCCTGTGGTCATGTATGGATGTGAGAGTTGGACTGTGAAGAAAGCTGAGCGCCAAAGAATTGATGCTTTTGAACTGTGGTGTTGGAGAAGACTCTTGAGAGTCCCTTGGACTGCAAGGAGATCCAACCAGTCCATCCTAAAGGAAATCAGTCCTGGGTGGTCTTTGGAAGGACTGATGCTGAAGCTGAAACTCCAATACTTTGGCTACCTCATATGAAGAATTGAGTCATTGGAAAAGACCCTGATGCTGGGAGGGATTGGGGGCGGGAGGTGAGGGGGACGACAGAGGATGGGATGGCTGGATGGCATCACCAACTCAATGGACATGAGTTTGAGTGAACTCCGAGAGTTGGTGATGGACAGGGAGGCCTGGCGTGGTATGATTCACGGGGTCACAAAGAGTCGGACACGACTGAGCAACTGAACTGAACTACTGAAGGGAAAAGAAATCTGAATATTCACTGGAAGGACTGATGCTGAAGCTGAAGCTCCAATACTTTGGCCCCCTGATGTGAAGAGCCAGTTCACTGGAAAATACCGTGATGCTGGGAAAGATTAAGGGCAGGAGAAGGGAGTGACAGAGGATGAGATGGTTGGATGGCATCACCAACTCAATGGACATGAGTCTGAGCAAACTCTGGGAGACAGTGAAAGACAAGAAGGCCTGGTGTGCTGCAGTTCATGGGGTCGCAGATAGGACATGACTTGGTGACTTAACAACACAGGGAAAATAAAGTAATTTTTGTCCTAGAGCTGTTTGTTTCTGGGTAGGGGAAAAAATAAGGGGCAGGGCTTCCCTGGTGGTTGAGTGGTTAAGAATCTGCCTTGTAATGCCAGGGACTTGGGTTTGGTCCCTGGTCTGGGAAGATCCCACATGCTGGGGAGCAACTGAGCCTGTGCACCACAACTACTGAGCCAATGCGCTAGAGCCCATGAACTATAACAACTGAGCCTACCTGCTGCAACTAACGAAGCCTGTGCTACCCAACTGCAATGGGAAGCCACTGCCACGAGAAACCTGCTCACCACAACTAGAGAATAGCTCCTGCCCTCTGAAAATAGAGAAAGTCTCTGCACAGCAATGAAGACTCAGCACAGCCACAAATTAAAACAAATAAATAAAAACAGAGGACAAACTATACAGAAAGTTATGGAAGGTTTATGGAAAAAGAAACACTTAGAAGAGTTTTGTGTATGGTCAGGCTAAGTTTAGAATAAATTTAACTGAGTAAATAAATTTTAGACATTTTTGTTGTTCAGTTGCTCAGTCGTGTGTGACTCTGCTACCCTATGCATTCTAGGTTTCCCTTCATCATCTCCCAGAGTTTGCTCAAACTCATGTCCCTTGAGTCAGTGATGCCATCCAACCATCTCATCCTCTGTTGTCCTCTACTCCTCCTGCCTTCAATCTTTCCCAGCATCAGAGTTTTTCCTAATAAGTTAGCTCTTTGCATCAGCTGGCCAAAGTATTGGAGCTTCAGCTTCAGAATCAGTCCTTCCAATGAATATTGAGGATTGATTTCCTTTAGGATTTATTGGTTTGATCTTACAATACAAGGGACTCTCAAGAGTCTTCTCTAACACCACAGTTCAAAAGCATCAATTATTTGGCGCCCAGCTTTCTTATAGTCCAACTCTCACATCCATACATGACCACAGGAAAAACCATAGCTTTGACTGTACAGACCTTTGTCAGCAAAGTAATGTTGTTGCTTTTTAATACACTGTCTAGGATTGTCATAGCTTTTCTTCTAAGGAGCAAGTGTCTTTTAATTTCATGCCTGAAGGCATCATCTGCAGTGATTTTGGAGCCCAAGAAAATAAAGTCTGTCACTGTTTCCATTGTTTCCCCATATATTTGCCATGAAGTGATAGGACTGGATGCCATGATCTTAGTTTTCTGAATGTTGAATTTTAAGCCAGCTTTTTCACTCTCCTCTTTCACCTTCATCAAGAGACTCTTTAGTTCCTCTTTGCTTTCTTCCATAACGGTGGTGTCATCTGCATATCTGAGGTTATTGATATTTTTCCCAGCAATCTGGATTCCAACTTGTGCTTCTTCCAGCCCAGCGTTTCTCATGATGTCCTTTGCATATAAGTTAAATAAGCAGAGTGACAATATACAGCCTTGATGTAATCCTTTCCAATTTGGAACCAGTCCTTTGTTCCATGTCCAGTTCTAACTGTTGCTTCTTGACCTGCATTGTACAGGTTTCTCAGGAGGCAGGTAAGTTGGTCTGGTATTCCCATCTCTTTAAGAATTTTCCATAGTTTGTTCTGATCCACATAATCAAAGGTTTTAGCATAGTCAATGAAGCAGATAGCTCTTTCTATGATCCAACAGATGTTTGCAATTTAATCTCTGGTTTCTCTGTCTTTTCTAAATTTAGCTTGTACATCTGGAAGTTCTCAGTTTACATACTATTGAAGCTAGTTGAAGGATTTTGAGCATTACTTTGCTAGCATGTGAAATGAGTGCTATTGTGTGGTAGTTTGAGCATTCTTTCGCATTGCCTTTCTTAGAGATTGGAATGAAAACTGACCTTTTCCAGTCCTGTGACCACTGCTGAGCTTTCCAAACTTGCTGGCTTACTGAGTGCAGCACTATAACAGCATCATCTTTTAGTATTTGAAGTAGCTCAGCTGGAATTCCTCACCTCCACTAGCTTTGTTCGCAGTGAGGCTTCCTAAGGCCCACTTGACTTCCCACTCCAGGATGTCTGGCTCTAGGTGAGTAATCACGCCATCGTGGTTATCTGGGTCATGATCTTTTTTTGTACAGTTCTTCTGTGTATTCTTGCCACTTTTTCTTATATCTTTTGCTTCTGTTCAGTTCAGTTCAGTCACTCAGTTGTGTCCAACTCTCTGCGACCCCATGAATCGCAGCATGCCAGGCCTCCCTGTCCAACACCAACTCCTGGAGTCCACCCAAACTCATGTGCATTGAGTCGGTGATGCCCCATCCAGCCATCTCATCCTCTGTCATCCCCTTCTCCTCCTGCTCCCAATCCCTCCCAGCATCAGGGTCTTTTCCAATGACTCAAGTCTTCGCATGAGATGGCCAAAGTATTGGAGTTTCAGCCTCAGCATCAGTCCTTCCAATGAACACCCAGGACTGGTCTCCTTTAGGATGGACTGGTTGGGTCTCCTTGCAGTCCAAGGGACTCTCAAGAGTCTTCTCCAACACCACAGTTCAAACGCATCAATTCTTCAGCATTCAGCTTTCTTCACAATCCAACTCTCACATCCATACATGACCACTGAAAAAACCATAGCCTTGACTAGACAGACTTTTGTTGGCAAAGTATTAGCTCTACTTTTTAATATGCTATCTAGGTTGGTCATGACTTTCCTTCCAAGGAGTAAGCGTCTTTTAATATCATGGCTGCAATCACCATCTGCTTCTGTTAGGTCCATACCATTTCTGTCCTTTATTGAGCCCATCTTTGCATGAAATGTTTCCTTGGTATCCCTAATTTTATTGAAGAGATCTCTAGTCTTTCCCATTCTATTGTTTTCCTCTATTTCTTTGCACTGATCACTGAGGAAGGCTTTCTTATCTCTCCTTGCTATTCTTTGGAACTCTGCATTCAGATGGGTATATCTTTCATTTTCTTCTTTGCCTTTTGTTTGTCTTCTTTTCTAAGCTATTTGTAAGGCCTCCTTAGACAGTCATTTTGGCTTTTTGCATTTATTTTCCTTGGGGTTGGTTTTGATCACTGCCTCCTGTTCAGTGTTACGAAACTCTGTCCCTAGTTCATCAGGCACTCTATCTATCAGATCTAATCCCTTGAATCTACTTGTTATGTCCACTGTATAATTGTAGGGGATTTGATTTAGGTCTTACTTGAATGACCTAGTGGTTTTCCCTGCTTCAATTTAAATATGAATTTTGACAAACGTGGTCCACTGAAGAAGGGAATGGCAAACCACTTTAGCATTCTTGCCTTGAGAATACCATGAACAGTATGAAAAGGCAAAAATATATGACACTGAAAGATGAACTCCCCAGGTTGGTAGGTGCTCAATATGTTACTGGAGAAGAGCAGAGAAATAGCTCCAGAAGGAATGAAGAGGCTGAGCCAATGCAGAAACAACACCCAGTTGTGGCTGTGTCTGGCGGTGAAAGTAAAGTCCACTGCTATAAAGAACAGTATTGCATAGGAATCTGGAATGTTAAGTCCATGAATCAAGGTAAATTGGAAGTGGTCAAACAGGAGATGACAACCATGAACATCGACATTTTAGGAATCAGTGAACTAAAATGGACTTGAAAGGACAAATTTAATAAGATGACCATTATATCTACTACTGTGGGCAAAAATCCCTTAGAAGAAATGGAGTAGCTCTCATAGTCAATAAAAGGGTCTGAAATGCAGTACTTGGGTGCAATCTCAAAAACAACAGAATGATCTCAGTTCTTTCCAAAGCAAACCATTCAGTATGATAGTAATCCAAGTCTATGCCCCAACCACTAATGCCAAAGTAGCTGAAATTGAACAGTTTTATGAAGATCTACAAGACCTTCTAGAAGTAACACCAAAAAAAGATGTCCTTTTCATCAGAGAGGACTGGAATGCAAAAGTAGAAAGTCAAGAGATACCTAGAGTAACAGGCAAATTTGGCCTTGGAGTACAAAATGAAGCTGGGAAAAGGCTAACAGTTTTGCCAAGAGAACACACTGGTCACAGCAAGCGCCCTGTTCCAATAACACAAGAGAAGACTCTACATGTGGACATCACCAGATGGTCAATACCAAAATCAGATTAATCATTTTCTTTGCACACAAAGATGGAGATACTCTATACGGTCAGCAAAAACAACACCGGGAGGTGACTGTGGCTCAGATCATGAACTCCTTATTGCAAAATTTTATAAATAAGCTGGTGCAAAACCTGAATTGGGTTTTTATCTTTGTTGGTGTCAAAGCTTTCTTAAAATGTTGATCTCCTTTTGGCTACAAACTGTAAAGTTTCTTTTACCTTTAATTGGTAATCTGTTATAACTTTGTGTAATTGCCTTTGAAATATTTATTGTCACTGGTTAAGTGGATAAATATTATTTCACAGTGATGTGTGATCTCATATGACCAAGTGTTTTAAAACTTTAAAAAAATTTTTTGACAAATGGCCCAAATCAAATTCTAATGAAGTTCCTTTGACCTCTAGCTAAACTTTGGGATGTTTTGAAGAGCCCATGAAGCATCCCAAAAGCAATATTAGACTAATCAGGTTCATTTGGTATGTTAAATTACATAGGATGTATTGTCAAATGAGTAATAAATCTTCTTAGGTTGTATTATGGGTAAATGTTATTAATATACATATTCTAGAAATTGCATGGAATTCTTAAAAATCTGGTATGTCCTGGTAAAATTTATCAGTCATAATTCTGGTTATTATTTGAAAATGTTAAAATGTCACAGTAGTAACAAAGTTTCTTTGTCTATTGCATTATAATCAGGTTTTTAACTGTGCCTTCTTAAGTGTTTTGTCATTTATAGACAGTTATTGTTTTACACTTATGCCTTTGCAAAAATGCTTCCTCTTCACAAAGATTCATAGCAAGGAGTTTTTGACAAGTATAGGTTTCTGATAACTTTCAGATCACACTGCCAAACTAGGTAAGAATTTAAAAAATTCTCGGCGAAAACTTGATGGCTTCATAAAACTATATGATTATTTACATAGAACTAAGTGAACCGGTAAATATGGTTATAATTTTTATGGTTTCTGTCTAAAGCATTACTGCTTTTATGGTTTCAATCTAAAGCATTACTGCTTTAATCTGTGTTTTCTAACTATAAGCAAACCTTTCCCCTCCCTTACAGCAATTTGGTAAGGTATACCTTTGTAAACAGAATTGAAACATTTATCTTTTCTCCTTACCTGCTGCTGCTGCTGCTGCTAAGTCGTTTCAGTCGTGTCCGACTCTGTGCGACCCCATAGACGGCAGCCCACCAGGCTCCCCCGTCCCTGGGATTCTCAAGGCAAGAACACTGGAGTGAGCCCTCCAGAAATTGGAAACTCATAGGTTCCCAATAGCCTGATCAGGTGAATGAGGAAGGCAACCTCCTGGCTGGTGATATTTTGGGAACCTTGAAAAGGGAGGAATTCACCCAAATCTGTAAAGCAAAATCTGTGACAAGCCTTTGGCATGGCTTTCCTTGCCCTGAGAGATCTTTAAAAAAGTTCAGCCTGGGGGGGATCCCGGGCAGCCGCGCGCCGGGGCCCGGGGCGGAGTGCTCACGGTTGTGTCCGTCCGTCCGTCCGCCGCCCCTGCCCGCCCCCTGCGGTGGCTCCCGGCTTGCGCAGCTCGGCAGCAGCGCCCGGCAGATGCGCGGCGCTTGGTCCCGGCCTCCTGCGCCCCGGGCCTCCCGGCCCCGCCGGCCCCGGGTTGGCGGTCGGACCGAGGAGAGCTCCCTGGCCGAGCTCAACACCTGAGGAAACTGGCGGAAAAGTTTGAGAACGAAAAGTCTAATCGTCTTTCAGCTTCCGCCCTCCCTATGACACTCCAGCCACGACATATACTGGACAAAAGATGTTTCTTCTATCAGCAGAGTGATGATGGTGAAGATGGTGATGGAGCTGTATATGGATGGTCAAAACTGGCTGAACATGATCCTTCCCCTTTGTACCTGAAGCTTCTGTTTCTTGTTTTTAACCCCGAGAGCATCATCCCAGTCTTGTTGCCAGTCAGTGATGGCTGTGTTGTAACATTTCTGCTGCAGCAGTGACCTAGCAATGTGAAGTCTGACTGCCTGATAGGAGGATGTTTCCTTGTTTTAGAGGACTACTCCAGTACTCAAGTCTGAGATGCTGACTCTGATGCATATTATTAAGGAATCAAAGTTTAGCAAATAGCTTCCACCCACTCCAGACTCCTTTCCACAACCTCTTCCTGGAGTGGGCATCTCCTACATTTATAGGACAATGTACCACATTGAAAAATTTTGCCTTCTCCCCAACAAGCCACTCCACAGGCTGTCAGACCTGCCTGTTCCTGACAAGGGCTGTTCTTGTCATGGGTGGACCTCAGTTTCAGGGGGACAGCAATGAGGCTGGAGCTCAGAGAGATGGAGAAGCCTCTGAAGCTGCAGCAGCAGGAGCACAAGGCACAGCCGCAGGGCCCTCCGGAGAGAACAGAGAAGAGAAGTGGATGCTGCAGACCTGAGCCAGGATGTTCTCTGTGATGTCAGATCGCCTTTGGGCCCCTTTAAGTATTCATTTTGCATTCATCCATCCAGCCATCCTTCCTTCATACATTTGACTCAGTGATCATCGCTTAATGAATCACTGTGCTAGACTCTGTGGCAGACCTTGTAAGCAGAAGCAAAGAGAAGAGGCATATCTCCACTCTCAGGGACCTTGCAAGCTAACAAGGGAGACAGATAAGCCATCCCTGCAGGAAAAGTCCAGGGCTCTCTGAGTGTGAATCCTGCAAGGACTGGCTTCAGCTGGGTGGCCAGAGATAGTCTGGCTGTGGAAGTGACATTCCTGCAGAGCTCTGGAAAGGGAGAGGAACTTACTGGATACTGAGATGGGAAAAAGCATTTTGGGCAAAATACAGCATTAATGCCAGCATTTGTCACAGGAACATAGTGAGTGGAGGAAGATAGGAAACAAAAATGAAAATGTCAAGACAATTAACCAAACAAAGAATTCCTTTGCGTCAAGAGGATCTGAGAAATGGGCTGATTCAGATCTTGTTTGATAGATGAACTGAGTTTCTTGCCCTGTACGGTGGCTCCTATGGGGTGAGACCAAGGCCGGAGTGGGGTGGAGGGGGCGGGCGGTCAGGGCTGTGAGACTGGACGATGGGAAATCACAGGTCATTGGCCAAGCCGCCAGAGACTATGGAGTTCCACCACCCACCCATCTTACCTATAGTATACATCTCTTACCTGAATAGTAAGTCCTTTGCGTATGATCCTTCAAGTTGGAAACATTCAAAGATGCGAATGTGCCACTGTATGCCAGCTATTGTACTGTTCAAAGCACTGTACTATAAGATTAAAAATGTTTTCTTATTAAAAAAAAGTTCAGTCTGAGACTGTTTATGAAAATTTCCTAACAATTAATTTAAAAGAGCCTATTACATCAATTACACTTACATAAGTAATCAGGCCAAGTTTATTAAAAGCAGATTTAATATATAAACAAATTAATCTTAATTTAGCTATATTTGGTAAAAATGAGGGCAATTATAGGGAGAAAAGATTAGGTTTTAGTGGATATTAAATTCTGGTTTTGTTAACGGACAACAATACCAAAAAAGAAAACTACAGGCCAATATCACTGATGAACATAGATGCAAAAATTCTCAACAAAATTTTAGCAAGCAGAATTCAACAACATATCAAAAAGCTCACACAGCATGATCAAGTTGGGTTTATTCCAGGGATGCAAGGATTCTTCAATATATGCAAATCAATTAATGTAATACACCATATTAACAAACTGAATCATAAAAACCATATGATAATCTCAATGGATGCAGAAAAAGCCTTTGACAAAATTTAGCACCCATTTATGATTAAAACTCTTCAAAAATTGTGCATAGAAGGAACCTACCTCAACCTAGTAAAGGCCATATATGATAAGCCTATAGTACACATTATTCTCAATGGTGAAAAACTGAAAGCATTCCCCCTAAGATCAGGAACAAGACAAGGGTATCCATTTTCACCACTATTATTCAACATAGTTCTGGAAGTCCTAGCTACAGCAATCAGAGAAGAAAAAGAAATACAAGGAATCCAGATCAGGAAAGAAGTAAAGCTCTCACTGTTTGCAGATGATATACTGTACATAGAAAACCCTAAAGATAGTATCAGAAAATTACTAGAGCTAATCAGTGAATTTAGCAAAGTTGCAGGACACAAAATCAATACACAGAAATCACTTGCATATACTAACAATGAAAAATCAGAAAGAGAAATTAAGGAATTAATCCCATTCACCATTGCAACAAAAAGAATTAAATACCTAGGAATAAACTTACTTAAGGAGACAAAAGAATATACACAGAAAATTATAAGACACTAATGAAAGAAATCAAAGATGACATAAACAGATGGGGAGATATTCCATGTTCCTGGGTAGGAAGCATCAATATTGTGAAAATGACTATACTACCAAATGCAATCTACAGATTCAATGCAATCCCTATCAAATTACCAATGGCATTTTTCACAGAGCTAGAACAAAAAATTTCACAATTCATATGGAAACACAAAAGACCCCGAATAGCCAAAGCAGTCTTGAGAAAGAAGAATGGAGCTGGAGGAATCAACCTTCCTGACTTCAGCTTATACTACAAAGCTACAGTCATCAAGACAGTATAGCACTGGTACAAAAACAAGTATAAACCAATGGAACAATATAGAAAGCCCACAAATAAACCCATGCACCTATGGGTACTTTATTTTTGACAAAGGAGGCAAGAATATACAATGGGGCAAAGACAGCCTCTTCAATAAATGGTGCTGGGAAGACTGGACGGCTCCATGTAAAAGAATGAAATTAGAACACTTCCTAACACCATACACAAAGATAAACTCAAAATAGGTTAAAGACCTAAATGTAAGACCAGAAACTATAAAACTCTTAGAGGAAAACATAGGCAGAGCACTCGATGACATAAAGCAAGATCCTCTATGACTCACCTCCTAGAGTAACAAAAATAAAAACAAAAGTAAAGTGGGACCTGATTAAACTCAAAAGCTTTTGCACAGGAAAGGAAACTATAAGCAAGGTAAAAAGACAACCCTCGGAATGGGAAAAAATAATAGCAAATGAAACAACTGACAAAAAAGGAATAATTTCCAGAATATACAAGCAGCTCATACAGCTCAAAGCCAGAAAAACAAACAACCCAATCAAAAAGTGGGGAAAAGACCTAAACAGACATTTCTCCAAAAAAGACATAGGATGGCTAACAAACACATGAAAAAATTCTCAATGTCACTAATTATTAGAGAAATGCTCAAAGTTACAGTGAGATATTACCTCACACGGGTCAGAATGGCCAACTTCCAAAAGTCTACAGACAATAAATGCTGGAGAGGGTGTGGAGAAGAGGGAACCCTCTTGCATTGTTGCTGGGAATGTAAACTGATACAGCCGCTATGGAAGATGGTATGAAGATTCGTTTAAAACTAGGAATAAAACCACCATGTGACCCAGCAATCCCAGTCCTAGGCATATACCCTGAGGAAACCAAAATTGAAAAAGACACATGTATCCCACTGTTCATTGCAGCACTATTTACAATAGCTAGAACATGGAAGCAACATAGATATCCATTGACAGATGAATGGATAAAGAAGTTGTGGTACATATACACGATGGAATATTACTCAGCCACAAAAAGGAATGCATTTGAGTCAGTTTGGATGAGGTAGATGAACCTAGAACCTATTATACAGAGTGAAGTGAGTCAGAAAGAGAAAGATAAATATAGTATTCTAATGCATATACATGGAATCTAGGAAAATGGTACTGAAGAATTTATTTACAGGGCAGCAATAGAGAAACAGACATAGAGAATAGACTTATGGACATGGGGAGACGGGAGGAGAGGGTGAGATGTACAGTGAGAGTAACATGGAAACTTACATTACCACATATAAAATAGATAGCCAACGGGAATTTGCTGTATGACTCAGAAAACTCTGTGTTCTTGTGTCAACCTAGAGGTGTGGGATGGGGAGGGAGATGGGAGGTTCAAAAGGGAGGGGATATATGTAACTTCTGTCTGATTCATGTTGAGGTTTGACAGAAAACAAAATTCTGTAAAGCAATTATCCTTCAATAAAAAAAATTTAAAAAAATTCCAGTTTTGTTAATTTATGTCTGTATTTACTGCCTAAGACTCAGTTCCAAGTCAGTTCTTATATTATTGTAAAATTTAATTGAATAATAAAATGGACTTTCTAATTTGTTTCTGAAGCTTATCTCAGTAATCTATCTTTGGATGAAGATCAGATGCATCATGACCTACAGCCAGAGATTATGCATGCTGGAAAAGACATGATTTAAAAAGCAAGAGAGAGCCAGAAAAACATCTATTTCTGCTTTATTGACTATGCCAAAGCCTTTGACTGTGTGGATCACAATAAACTGTGGAAAATTCTGAAAGAGATGGGAATACCAGACCACCTAACCTGCCTCTTGAGAAACACGTATGCAGGTCAGGAAGCAACAGTTAGAACTGGACATGGAACAACAGACTGGTTCCAAATAGGAAAAGGAGTACGTCAAGGCTGTATATTGTCACCCTCCTTATTTAACTTACATGCATAGTACATCATGAGAAATGCTGGGCTGGAGGAAGCACAAGCTGGAATCAAGATTGCCGGGAGAAATATTAATAACCTCAGATATGCAGATGATACCACCCTTATGGCAGAAAGTGAAGAAGAACTAAAAAACCTCTTGATGAAAGTGAAAGAGGAGAGTGAAAAGTTGGCTTAAAGCTCAACATTCAGAAAACGAAGATGATGGCATCCAGTCCCATCACTTCATGGCAAATAGATGGAGAAACAGTGGAAACAGTGTCAGACTTTAATTTTTGGGCTCCAAAATCACTGCAGATGGTGATTGCAGCCATGAAATTAAAAGACACTTATTCCTTGGAAGGAAAGTTATGACCAACCTAGATAGCATATTAAAAAGCAGAGACATTACTTTGTCAACAAAGGTCCGTCTAGTCAAGGCTATGGTTTTTCCAGTAGTCATGTATGGATGTGAGAGTTGGATTATAAAGAAAGCTGACCACAGAATTGATGCTTTTGAACTGTGATGTTGGAGAAGACTCTTGAGAGTCCCTTGGACTTCAAGGAGATCCAACCAGTCCATCCTAAAGGAGATCAGCCCTGGGTATTCATTGGAAGGACTGATGCCGAAGCTGAAATTCCAATACTTTGGCCACCTGATGTGAAATGCTGGCTCATTTGAAAAGACCCTGATGCTGGGAAAGATTGAGGGCAGGAGGAGAAGGGGATGACAGAGGATGAAATGGTTGGATGGCGTCATCGACTCAATGGACATGGGTTTGGGTGGACTCCAGGAGTTGGTGATGAACAGGGAGGCCTGGCGTGCTGCGATTCATGGGGTCGCAAAGAGTCGGACACGACTGAGCGACTGAACTGAACTGAATGGACTATCTCCAACCTAGATGGAAAGACCTTTATCAGGTACTCTGTACTCTTACCTAGCTCAGACACAGTGAAACTTAAGGAAATTGCCTCTTGGACTAATGTTTCCACTTAGAAAGGGCCCCTGCACTGGACTGGCCTATAGAAAGGACTGCTGACCTTAAAATCATCTTAAAACAGGACTCAAGTGGAGGAGAAACTACCAGACCAAAATGAGAAGAAGATGACATCTGAAGCAGACACCTGACCCAAGGTTCTGGACCAGGCCTGGATACCAATTACTCTGATAATTGCTCATACCTTTGTTTATGAACCAAACATACTTCAGTCTCATGCAGAGTTTAAATTTAACCAAATTGTTTGGTTTATGGTCAACTACTTATACCCTACTTTGGTGGATTTCTCCACTCGAAGGTTCCAACTGGGTGACCCTTAGGAAAATTTATTCTAGAAGAAAGAAATTATAGTTCTCTTTAGGCTAGTATTGATATTACTAAGTGGGACCCCCTCACCTGGCCAATTAATAATAACTGCTCTGACTCCTACTGTAAAAATGAATTTTCTTTTAGGATCACTCAAGCTCAATCAGAATACGGAGTCAAATCTCAGTCAAAAACTATAACCTCCTGTTTTTATTAGAAGGAACCTTCCACAATTGCAGTATATATTTGTGTGGTTAACACCAGGCTATGGACATTTAAGTTTAAAGGCTCCTTTATGTCAAGAACAATTAAATCATACAAAGGATAATCAGCTAACAGCAGTAGGGAATCGGGTTGGGTGCCTTATGAGCAATGCCAGTATATAACTTCTCGTAAAAATAAGGATTGGCACAGAACAGATGACCTGGGAATATACTGGCTGCACCTAATAGAAGTTCTTGGCTTAAATTCTTACTTATAACCTTACTAATACTACTATCATTTGTATTTTTCCTGTTTTACAAAATTGTAGTTTTTGCATTACCAAATGTGTGTGACTGAGTGATAAAATGATGACTAGGGGACTAGAAGCAGTTGACCAGATCGATAGTTCTATACCAGATCAATGATTGTATAGTGTAACTGTAGATGTGGGAAAAAGCAACAAGGGGGCATCATGTCCTGGATCACAATAGACTAGGAAGACTGTCTTGTGATTCAGAGACATTTGGCTATATTAGTAGGGCCTGGCCTGGTCCTAGCACACTGAGTTGCCTGTTGAGAGCCTCACCTGACCTAGGAATAACCGTTCCTTAACACTGTGGGACAAAATAGTCACTAAATGTCTCCCAAACCATGGTCAAATTTATGACCATGATTGGACACTGCCAACTGAAACTTATCTCTTGCCATCTGGCACCACAAGAATGAGGCCACTGTAGTTGCTGCCCTGCAGCTCACCCTGAGAGGGGTTCAGGGTGGAAATCAGGGGTGAGGCACTGTGCTCTGAGAAAAACTGGCAGAACAGGCATTGATTTAGTTAGATATTTTCAGGAGAAGGTTTTACAAGCCCAGTTTCTTGCATCTTCTCATATCTTCTCAAAAGCACTAAAATCATTAATGGAAACATATGTTTCTTGTGACTAACAGCAAACTTCTGCCAAAATGTATACTTGATTACATGTATCTCTCTTTACCATCATCATATATATACTCATCTCCCCCCTTACCACTTCAGAGTTATCACAGAAGCTGGCTCCTGGGATATAGTTTTCATTTTGCTCCAAATAAAACTTAATCACAACTATCATAGTATGTTTCTCTTTTTTTCTCCCAGTGGTGAACTAGAATCCAAATCTTGGTCTGCTTGATGCTAAAGCTCAGTCCTTTGCCTGCCTGAGCTTTCAGAGCCTGTCAAGGTAACCCAAACTTGATCACTGGATCCTTTGAATTGTGTGCCAGTTTCCCTTGGTATAAAATTCCCAAATGTGGTAGACAGAATAGGGCCTTCCAAATATGTCCATGTCCTGATCCCTAGAACCTGTCAGTAGGTCACCTTATATGGCAAAAAGGACTTTGAAATGTTATAAGGATCTTAAATTAGGGAGATTATCCTAAATTATCAGGATGGGCCCAGTGTAATCACAAGCATCTTATAATATGGAAGAGGGAGGCAGGAGGGTCAGAAAAGAAGATGTAACAACGGAAGCAGAAGTTGGGGGGAGGGATGGGATATACGATGCTTGTTTTCGGTCTTAAAGCTCGAGGAAGGGGACACAAATCAAGGAATAAAAGTGGCCTCTAGAAGCTGAAAAAGGCAAGGAAACAGATTCCCATAAAGCCTTCAGAAAGAACAAAGCTCTGCCAATAATTTGATTTTAGGACTTCTGGCCTTCAGAACTGTAAGATATTACATCTGTGTTGTTCTAACCCACTAAGTTTTTGTTAATTTGTTACATTAAAGCTTAAGAAGCTTGAGTACTGTGGTAAATTAAACACAGCCACATATTCTTTGCAGCTACTCCTATTAGGTGGTGAAGAGTAGTTTCCCAGCTCCTGATTCTGGCTAGCCATGTGACTCGCTGTGACCAATAGAATGCAGCAAAGTTGGTCTTGTGTGGTTATGAGTTTAGGCCTCAGAGATCTCACAGCTTCTTTTTTTTTCTCATTTTCTTCCTTCCTTCTTGCTCTCTCTCATTCAGATGCTGCCACCATGTGGACAAATCTGAGCTAGATTAGTGGAGAACCCTCAACCAACATCAACTGCTAGCAAGAGAGGAAATGAATTGCCAGACGATAGCAGCCCCCATCAGGATCCCAAGCAAAGCGAACAGAAAAACCAGGTCAGCAGCCCCTCGAGGACTGTGAACAAACACAGTTATTGTTACTTTAAGCTACTAAATTTTGGGGTGCTGCAACAGATAAATGTTATGGGTACTTTTGAAAAATACCAATTCCTGCCTGTCCTCCATTTCTCTAGATAAAGCGATCAAGAATTTCTTGGTAAGGAGCTCCATTAATATGTTTGTGGTGGCTGTTTTTCATCAATAAAGTTTGGAATGCACTAGTGTAGACCTTGGAGACCAAATCCTACTGAGTTACCTGGACCTCCGAAGCCCACTAAACCTGCTCCATTCCCGGCACCTGGGCCAAGGAAACTTGCTCTCTGTCACCTAGTGTACAGGTCAAGACCTTTTCTATTGCAAATATCAAAAAACCCAACTAGAACTGCTTAAAGAAAATGTCTTCTAAACATTTGAAAATAATTTTTAAAAGCAACAGGGCTAAATTCAGGCATGGCATGTGCCTGTGCCCTCCTCATTGCTTGTCTCCACACTGGCTTCATTCTCAGGCTGCCTACTGGCACTTCCAGGATCAACTTAGTGGAAAAGCTCTCTCAGTAGTCTCCACGAAGTCTAACTATATTATTGGCTTTGACTGGCTCCATTCTTGAACCAAATCTTTGACTAGGAAAATGCAATGCTGTAATTGGTCAGGCTGGAGCCAAAAGCAGTGTCATCTGAAGTACATAGGACAAGGAGTTAGGGAGATAGCAATTCTCCAGAGAAAAACTGCTAGAGCAGGTTCCAGGAAAGGGATGAATGGATGCTGGGCAGCAAAACCCGCTGATATTTGCTATAGCTGGACATGGAGATCAGATTTTCTGATGTCACTTAAATCCTGAAAATTCGCACTGGCTACTGGAAATCTTCACCTTCCCAGATCTCAAATGTCTGGATGTCATGCTTTGCAATGCATCTCGGCTGTCACCTGAATGAGGCAGGCAGGTTGCCCTCTCCATCAAAAATGCACCCCCCTCCCATGCTCTGTAAAACAATTTGTGAAGTATTCCCCATGCAAGATAATTTAATCCCAACACTAAGGGCCCTCTCGATATGTCTCAGTGTTCATAATCCTCTAATTTCATGCATGTCTTTGTATCATAATAAAAGCTGGATTAAGGGAAGTTGTAGTTAAACATTTTCCCAGGGAGTTAATCCACTAGGAAAGTTAAAATTAACTGAAAATGTATGAATGAGAATACTGTTTATATCTGCATTTCTCCAGTGGAGACAACCATATGTGCCTGGAAGAAATACTTGGATGAGTGCCTTGTGGGGACAGTTAGGAGACAAGTGTAAGATTCCCAAGAAACATTCAGAAAAACTGATGATGTCAAAATTGCCTTCTAAGGACGCTGGGTACTGTTGTCTGCAGGGATTCGAGGTCTCAAAGCTGGAGATCTTCTCTGCCTTTTTCCCTGACCAGCTCAGTCCCTCTCTCCTCTAAACAAATAAGCATATATCTAGGTTTGAAGGAATTCCAGGTACTTCCACTGGCTTTGATTATAACGATGCATGCTTAGGTCTGTCTCACTCCCTGAGACAGGGCTTTGTTTTATTGACAATCTTCATATCCCCCACATCAAGTACAATACCAGGCACATAGGAGGCTCTCAGTAAAGATGACAATGTCGCCAGAAGTTTAGAAACCATTCCCTGATAAATGGAAATCTCTGTCTTAAAATCCACTCCTACCTTCAAAATTGTACTTGCTGGTCACCTGATGCAGGGAAGTCTTCACTTTTATTTGTTTGCTTGCTTTTTAAGACAAAAGCCTGGTCTTGTTCATGAAGAAACAGTCTTTCTGCAGTAAGGCCCCTCAAAGAGCCACAGAGATCACAAAGTATACTTTCGGCGGGCCCTGGAAAGCAGCCTCTTTTCTTCAGGCTTCCTGAGCTCCTGGTGGGTTTCTCCGCTATCCAGAGAGAGCCCCAGGGCTTGCTCCCTCCCCTGAGCCTTTTACATCTGCTGTCCTTCTTGGATGCAGAAAGCACAAGTGAATCAGGAAATCACAGTTCTCAATAAGGAAAAAGATAACTTTAGAAAACTCCATCTATAATCTGGTTTGTGCTCCTTCACCCTACTGAGTATGAAGGTTAAGAAAGGCTCACTGAGGAAATTCCCTGGCGGTCCAGCGGTTAGGGCTTGGTGCTTTCGCTGCAGGGGCCTGAGTTTGATCCCTGGTTGGGGAACTAATATCCCACAAGCTATGCTGTGTGGCCAAAAATAGAAAAAAAAAAAAAAAAAGGCTCACTGAAGAACAATGTGTCCTCACACTAACATTCCCAGAAGTACCATGGCCCTGGGAACTAGAGAGTAATGGAAAGGAAATATGACTTTTTAAAGCTGACCTCTAAAAAAGCGATGAGAACATTTTTGTTTTCCCTGGGATTTGATGATTAGAAGACAAGCATCATCTTCTCTCATGCATTCTCTGTTTAAACAAATAGCTTTCTTTGTAGACTGTCTAAGCTTTGCAGGAAATAGCATAAATGTGCATGTGATCCCAAACCCATAGTTTCTGCTTCCTGTCCTCCAGATTATGTGCACCAAAATCAGATTCAAAGCCCATTGCTAGGTGCACAGAGGATTCAGATCCATCCACACACCATAATCTGCATGCCCCAGCCCCTTTTTGTGTTTTAGTCACCAAGAATTAGCTCTCACAAATTCAATCAGTCATTGAACTTATACCCACTATAGGAATTGAACAGTTCCCACTCACTTTCCTAGGATAGTCCTTTTTTCTCTGGCTTTACCTGCCTTTCCTGGGCTGGACCTCACAGATTACTAGCATATTCTCACTATATGACAGAATCATAGGTAGGGTACAAATATGTCTCATGCAAGATTTGGGATACAGTGATACAAGAAATTATACATTTTTCATCTGAAATTCAAATTTAACTGGACACCTATTTTTGTTTGCTAAATCTGGCAACCCTACAGGTAGGAATAAAATCTTTACCTGAACTACTTTGGATTAGACTTGAAATCTGGTCTTGGAAAAAATCACCCTAAGTAATTCCCCTCTTCTACCTTTTTCCTGGAAACACAAACTCTCACATACATTCAAGTCCATATAATCGTATTCCTCACTTTTTTCATTTTTGGATTTTTTAGTTATCATTTTTAAGGTAACTTTTACACCCAGTAAAATGCACAGATCCTAAGTGTATATTTTGATGAGTTTTGACGAATTTGTACCCCCATGAAACACATACCCCAATCAAGATATAGACTATTTCTATAACCTCAAAAAGTTCCCTTGGGCCCCTTTCCAGTTAATGATGTCGCCTCAGAGACGACTACCGCAGATTAGTGTTGCTTGTCCGTGTGCATGCATGCTCAGTCTTGTCCGACTATGTGACCACATGGACTGTGGCCCGCCAGACTCCTCTGTCCATGGAATTTTCCAGGCAAGAATACCGGAGTGGGTGCTTGTTCTTGAGTTTCATATAAATGGAGTTACAGTATGTTTTCTTTAGTGTCTGGCTTCTTTCTCTCAACAAGTTGCTTCTGAGATTTGCCCATATGGGTGTATATCTCCGTCATTTATTCTTTTTCTTAAGGAGTATGAGTCCACTGAGTGGATTTATCACGTTTATCCAGCCACCTGTCAGTGAACATGTGAGCTGTTTCTAGTTTGGAGCTATTATGAATAAAGTTTCTATGAACGTTGCATACAGATCTTTTTGTGAGGATGTGTTTTTATTTCTCTTGTATTAGTTTCACAGGGCTTATATTAGTTTCTCTTGTATTAGTTTGTGGTAACAAATTATCACCAATTCTATGGCTAACAACAACAGAAATTTATTCTCTCAGCAGTTAAGGAGGCCAGAAGTCTAAAATTAAAGTATCAGGACTTCCCTGTGGCTAAGACTCCGTGCTCCCAGTGCAGGGGACCCAGGTTTAATCCCTGGTCAGGAAACTAGCCCCACAGGCCTCAACTAAGACCTGGTACAGCCAAATAAATAAATACAAATATTAAGGGCTTCTCTGGTGGCTCAGTAGTAAACAATCCGCCTGCCAATGCAGGAGACACAGGTTCGATCCCTGGTCTGGGAAGATCCCAGATTCCATACTCGGAGCCACTGAACCCATGGGCCACAGCTATTGAGCCTGGGCTCTAGAGCCTGGGCACCACAGCTAATGAGTCCACTCAGGGCAACTCCTGAAGCGCATGTGCCCTGGAGCCCACTCTCACAACAAGACAAACCACTGCCATGAGAAGCCCACACACCCCAACTGCAGACTAGCACCTGCTCGCTGCAACTAGAGAAAAGCCCTCAGAGCAGTGAAGACCCAGCCCAGGCAAAAATAAGGAAATTTATCTTAAAAAATATATATATATATACACACACATATATATAAAACAAAAGTGTCAGCAGGGTGGGCTCCTTCTGGAGACTCTGAAGGCCACGTTCCATGTCTCTCTCACCTGTGCTGCTGTTGGCAGCCCTTGGCGCTCCTTGACTGGTGACTGCATCCCTCCAATCTCTGCCTCGACTGTCACAAGGTGTTTCTCCCCACCGTTAATCTTGTGTCACCTGAGGGACAGTGGAATGGAAGGAGGTAGATGAGCAGGGCAGTGGGGCAGTGTGACTAGATGCAGCGCATACTTTCATGTCAACTCTGTCTCCACTCTGAATTTACAGGCTCTCTGCAGGCTGGGCCTGACTTCTAGGCTGGGCTGACATCACTAAGCTGAGCAGAGATGTTCACCCAAACGAAGCAGACAGAAGCCGATGTTCCTGCCTTTCTTCCCCAATGTCCCCGCTCTGTACATCCACCCCTAAACATCCAGCCTTCTCATACTCCAGGGTGTTGCCCAATCCCAGGTTCTAGAAATTCTCTTGCCTTCAAGTCCTCCAGAAACAAAATGATAACATCCAGCCTGTCTGGGCTTGGCTATCCTGTGGACAGACAGCACAAAACCAGAGGCACTGTGACATTCTGCAAAATAAGCCCAGTGCTTGTCTCCTGTACCTCTTTTATCTCCAGCCTCTGTTGTACAATCTAGGAGGTTCTAGCTCTAGGTTTGATCACAGGATCCAGAAGTATTGATACATTAGGCATCAGTTAAAACAGAACATTTCTCTGAGGGTCTGGTACTTTTCCAAATCCTGACTTTGAAGTTTAGAAGCATCTTGACTCAGCCCCAGAACTTTGCATCTAGACTGCCCGTCCCCTACCTGGTCTTCCCTCTTACAGCCACAACAGGAAGACCCCTGCAGGCGGCAGGGCTTCCGTTCCTCCTGTCACCCCCTGCACTTGGCTTTTCCCTTCTCCTCAACGCAGACATCCAGCTCTGAGCTCAAAAGTTCCTGGGAATGTGGGTCATCTGTGGTGTTTTCACAGTCTGGGAGGTTCTAAGAGTTTCCAACAACAGGTTTCTTCCACAGAAACCTTTGATCAGTCCCTTCCAGGTCTATCCTAGAGGAGATAATGAGACATAAAAGGTTTTGCTTGTGAGCAGCTCTACAAATCATTTTTGCCCAATTGCCAGTGTCTGAGGCTTCCTACAGGCCTCACCTGAGATCTTCAAATTCACTAGTTTTGGGGTATGTGAGTTTGGGGGAGGCAATGAAGAGGAAAATAGATTTTTTTTTAATGCCCAGTTGAATATTTAGGTTGAGCAGTCCAAGAAAAGAGAAAGGACAGGTAGGCATCATACTGTTTTGCTGAAAGTTTTCACTTTCATCTCAGGTTCAAAGGATTCGTTAACAAAATAAGCCACTCGTTTTATACAAATAAATAATACTAATATTTATTAGAGAGCTATCTAGCTTACTTTCAATGTACTAACACTGCGAACAAAGCTAGTGGAAGTAATGGAATTCCAGTTGAGCTGTTTCAAATCCTGAAAGATGATGCTGTGAAAATGCTGCACTCAATATGCCAGCAAATTTGGAAAACTCAGCAGTGGCCACAGGACCGGAAAAGGTCAGTTTTCATTCCAATCCCTAAGAAAGGCAATGCCAAAGACTGCTCAAACTACAGCACAATTGCACTCATCTCACACGCTAGTAAAGTAATGCTCAAAATTCTCCAAGCCAGGCTTCAGCAATACGTGAACCATGAACTTGCAGATGTTCAAGCTGGTTTTAGAAAAGGCAGAGGAACCAGAGATCAAATTGCCAATATCCGCTGGATCATCGGAAAAGCAAGAGAGTTCCAGGAAAACATCTATTTCTGCTTTATTGACTATGCCAAAGCCTTTGACTGTGTGGATCACAATAAATTGTGGAAAATTTTGAAAGAGATGGGAATACCAGACCATCTGACTTGCCTCTTGAGAAACCCGTATGCAGGTCAGGAAGCAACAGTTAGAACTGGACATGGAACAACAGACTGGTTCCAAATAGGAAAAGGAGTACGTCAAGGCTGTATATTGTCACCGTGCTTATTTAACTTCTATGCAGAGTACATCATGAGAAACACTGGGCTGGAAGAAGCACAAGCTGGAATCAAGATTGCCGGGAGAAATATCAATACCCTCAGATATGCAGATGACACCACCCTTATGGCAGAAAGTGAAGAAGAAGTAAAAAGCCTCTTGATGAAAGTGAAAGTGGAGAGTGAAAAAGTTGGCTTAAAGCTCAACATTCAGAAAACGAAGATCATAGCATCCAGTCCCATCACTTCATGGCAAATAGATGGGGAAACAGTGGAAACAGTGTCAGACTTTATCTTTTTG
>NW_024070205.1:74627005-74633608 GCF_014754425.2 Oryx dammah | reverse complement strand
TCTGTTTTCTCCTTTAATCCTTTATCCACATGCTGTGAAGCTGTCATTCCCACCCCTCCCAAGTTTTCCCTAAGTCTGCCCCCCAGAGGCACAGCTGACCAGCACAGTACCTGTTCCCCACCAACGCAACGGCACAGAGGTCACCCTTCTGTACCTGAGGCAGGCCAGCAGGGGGCACCACCAGTCCCGGCAGCATCAAATCTGCAGCAAACAAAAGCGTCACAGCTAATTCCACAGTTTACTTCATCGTTCCTTCACTCAGTCAACAAACGTTCATTAACTATCAACTACATTATTCATAATGAAAATAGAAAGCGGCAGCTTGAGTACCAGACCACCCTTTGGGAGGCTAGCGGTCAAACTGAAGGACCAAGCTGAGGGTCTAGTTGCCGTGATCTATCCGAGTCTGGTTTCCCCAAGTCATCTTATTAACCTAAAGGATAGCCAACGGTGGCTCACAAGGGACTTCACGTCACTCATCTTATTTAAGCTTTACAACAGGATCTCTGAGGCCCAGGGAGTTTGTGGAAGCAGCCAAGTGAGAGATGCAACAGACATGGGGGGAAACTCCATTCTTCATATGAATGCACGAAATGGGTACATTTATTAAAGTAGTTAGTTTTTTTGAAGTAGGTTTTAGACCGTATCCAGAATATAAGAAAATACTCTTACCTGCTCCCCCAACCAATTTTTCGAGCACCAGAGGCCATGTTGTAAACGTTGGTAGAAGATCGGGATAAGACCACAAGGTATACACTGTCCAAAGAGAGGGTCAGAAAACACTTACTGCCAAGAGTCAATCCTCTGGGAATGGGCAAAGCCAAACACTAGGCCACATTCATCAAAATACAGAAAAGACCCTCAGCTCAAAGCTAGAGAGAGGGTTGTGGGGGGATGTCCAAAGAAGCTGCATTCTCTTTTTAAATTAGGTTCCCCCAAGTTTGTGAGGTAGTTTATATGTCACATGCTATTTGTTTTAGAATCTTTGCTTCCTTTAGCCCTAGAGATCCAATTATTTACATATTGAGTTCTCTGCATTAGTTTCTCTCAATCTGTGATCTTGAGAAGTTATCATTTTTACTGGTAGGAAGACACATGAAGTGAACTGCAGCTTTAAGAGATTAACTGCCAAACTTGGATATTTACATGTAAGGCTAAAACTAGTGATTAGGTGAACATTTGCTTTTGCCTGCCCAGTATCCCTTTCCCCTACTCTGGGAATCAAGTGCCCCTTTTCCTGTGGGAAACATTCCATACAGCTTACATGAGGCTGACTCCCTTCTTAAAGAGGCTGCAGCCTTGAAGAAGGCAGAGACTTCAGCCTTGAAGGCACCTATTGCATCACCCGGACTGCAGGAGCAGAAGAAAAGGACCATCCACTGTCCCACTATTGGGACAGAGACCCAAAAGGGATTTCATTTATGACCTCAGAAGCAAGTAATCCAAAACCAGAGCACCAGCCTATAAGACATTTCGAATTTTTTTCACATTTATTATTTTACTCCCTGTTTCCATAGTCATTAGCAGGGGCTTGTATGTGTACATACATACAAAATGGGCTTGTATGTGTACAACAGGAAAGTAGGGTAAGGTAGGGGTGGCCTGGGGTAGGAATTTGCACTGCATTGCTACAGCCAAGCTGGGAGGAAGAAAAGCCCCAAAGGACAAAGTAGATGTTACCAGGAAAGGAAAAGAGAAAAAGACACTGACCCTGTTAGACCTGTAAGGAAAGCAAGCAACAAAATCCTGAGAGCCACAGAGAGCATAAGAAAGAATTCTGGTGAGAGGTCTGAACCAAAGTGCATCACTAAGACAGCTGGGTATGGAGTTTAATTAATTCAGCTTCTTTCCCATCATGGTATCTCTTCAGTATCTTAAGAAAAGTACACTAGTGACAGTTTTAAGAAACATTTTTTACATGCCCTGAAACTTCAGGGGCTTCCCTGGTAGTGCAGCTGGCAAAGAATCCACCTGCAATGCAGGAGACCCTGGTTTCATTCATGGGTTGGAAAGATCACCTGGAGAAAGCATAGGCTACCCACTCCAGTATTCCTGGGCTTCCCTGGTGGCTCAGTTGGTAAAAGAATCTGCCTGCAATGCAGGAAACCTGGGTTTGATCCCTGGGTTCAGAAGACCACCTGGAGAAGGGAATGGCTACCCCCTCCAGTATTCTGGCCTGGAGAATTCCATGGACTAAAGAGTCCATGGGGTCACAAAGATCTGACATGACTAAGCGACTTTCATTTCACTGAAACTCAACCCTTTTCAAGACCTCTGCTTCATTCCTGGTCAACCCTCTAGAAACAAGTGTTTCTTCACCTTAGCATTTCCCTCGGCAACAACCCTTGCTTTGTGTTAGCCCTTTCCCCCCCTCCCTTCTATAGCAGTTTCTGGTTTTGTATGATCCAATTCTAGAGACACAAAATACAAAAAAATTCTTAGGGAGATTTTGCATTCATTTGTTTTAAGGAAGACAGGTTAATGGAAGAAACAAGGAGAAACAATATTAGGCAGAGATCACAGTAAGGGCATCTCCATGCCACTGCCATACCTGTTGGATACAGATTTTTCTCCAGTTCAAACAGGATGGGGTTACCACCACTCACGTACACAGTCACTGCATCTCCTCTGTGAGCATACAGCTTTACAATGTTGAGCTCTTCCTTTCCCGGCACTAACTCAGAGACCTGATCAGTTCCAAGAGTGGGGAAAACAGCTGCCACATCAGCCCGAAGCTTTCTCCTGCAGAGGGCACACATACCTGGTATGAAGGCTGCCTGCATAGATTTTAATAAATATTGAGGACTCAGAAAGACTCACTATAAAGTCATGAGGACCCAGGAAGTCTGGTTGATGATGCCCTATTCTCACACACTCTTCCAAAACATCCCATTATCTTTCTCATCCAGTGTCTCATCTACTTTCACATGTTCCTGAGGCATGTCTTTGCACTTCACAAAGAAAGAAAGAAAAAACTGAGACCCGGTGAGCAGTCCAAGTTAGCCTGCCACTGGAAACTCAGTCCTGCCTTCTTGACTCCACGCGTAGCTCTTGGATCTGCCCCTTTCTCATATATGGCTGGCAAATCTAACAGCTTATGATCAAACAGATACACCAGGGCATCAAGAATGCCAACTAGAGAACATTGGTTCTAAAATCCCCAAGGTGATATCTGCGTCTGCAACACTGTCTGAACAGATACAGTTACCACCTATGGCTCATCTGCTTCCACCTCACCTTCCACGTGTCTCTCCCGCCACATATGAGAAGTGACTAGACACTTCTCATATACCTGTAGTCCTCTGTACCCCGTCCAATCTCTCCCAAAGGACTCAAAGCTCCAAGTAGGGCAGGGATCCCGTATTCCTTCATTTCTGCAACATCCACGACACTTTGAACAGACTACAGTCAATACGCGCTGACTGAATTACGTTTCTTTGAAACTCACTAGAATATCCAAAAAAAAAAAAAAAAAAGACAGCCTGGGAGATAACTCGGGCCTCCGCTCCCATTTTCACCCTCAAAATATGTCTAACTCACCCTTGCCCCGCTCTGGGGTCCCTTCTCCGGCTGTGCCCCTCGGCCTCCACCCCAGGTCGGCTGACCGAGCAGAGAAAGGCTGCGAGCCGGCCAAGCTCGAGAGACGCTGGGATGCCCTCGTGGGCAGGCACGGGACCCTCTTCCCCCTCACCTGTCCGACCCCTTGATGGCCGTGTTGGACTTGACCCGAAAGGCCTTGGCAAACATGTCCGCTGGAGTGGCCTGGGAAAGAGAGAGAGACCACAGACGCCGCGAGCTGTCAGGAAAGCGGACGCACGGCGGCTGCCAGGCCCGCAGCCCTGGGGGCAGCCATGCTGAGGCCCGGCTGGGAAAGCGGCCCGGCTGGAAACCGAGCCCGCTCAGCTTCGCGGCCGCCCCTAGCGGCAAGGCCGGGAACTGAAGCCCGAAGGCGGGACTGTGCTTCCTGCTCCGAGCGCTGCGCCCCGCCCCTTCATCCTGGCCGCCTGGTTCTGCGCCTGCGCGAGCGGCAGACGCGGATCCCGCTGCAGTAACCCTTCCGGACCAAGAGTTTCCGTTCGTTTCCATCCATCAGCGCCGTGGTGTGTCGAGTAGGCCCTCTGCCAGCTCTCATCCCGTTCCATTTAGTTCAGCTGCACAAAGTTAATTGAACTTTTCGGTTTTATTAAAATCGCAGGCCTCTTGAATGCTTTTCTTACGGGCTTTGGTTTATTAATATCTTTACATTTTATTGTAGACTATGGGCCACAGCTGGAATTCTGAGATTTTTCTCCTCCCTGTTTTTTTTTTTTTAATTTACATGATGTGATAATAAAAAGGAATCCACTTTAGTCCCAGATTTGACCTCCTACTGAGAGGGGGAACTATACAAATGGTCTTCAAATCTGTTATTTAAAACAGCTTTGGACATCTTTATGTACCATTTACATTCAGGCTTTCCAGGTGGCTGCATTGGTAAAGAATCCTGCTGCCAACGCAGAAGACGCAAGAGATGCAGCTCCCAGCCCTGGGTGGGGAAGATTACCTGGAGTAGGAAATGCCAAACTGCTCCAGTGTTCTTGCCTGGAAAACTCAACGGACAGAAGAGCCTGGTGGGCTACAGTCCACTGGGTCACAAAGAGTTGTAAGTGACTGAGTGACTAAGCATGCACCCATGTACGTTTTTGCATTTAGGCATTATTTGGGGGGGGGGGCGGCGGTTCCAAAGCAATTTTTAAAACGTAGCGTGCTCAAGAAAGAATAATTTTTGAGACCTAGTAAGATCAAATTATGGTTTGGCTTCTCCCTAGCAGTTTGATCTTTTCAATGGTTTATCCTTTCTGAAACTCTTACATTCTCTAAGATGTGGAGGTAATATCCACCTCACTGGGCTTCTGTGAGAAACGATTGAGATAATGTATGTAATATGCTGCACAGTGTTTTGAAATTTTCCAATAAATTGTAGATATTATCCAAAACAAAAAAAAAATCAGTCTCAGACAGAAGTGAGAGTTTGGGTTTCCCTGAAAGGGATCACTGTGTACCCTGGAGACACAGATTTAAACACCTGGGGTCCCGGCCCCTAGTCAGTTGAATTTTGCTTATGAAAATTTCAGAGCAGAGTGTCCATCCACCAAGAAAAAAAATCCTAATTGCTTTCATTTGATGACACAGTTGCATAAAGGAGAAGTCCACCTTGGCTATATAAAGATTAGATCTTCAGCAGTCTCTGTCTACCACCATTTCTGCCTCTAATGTGGGGCCAGCCCCAACTCCAGCTCCTACTACACTTCTGACCCATCACGCCTTTATTCTGAGCCACCCAGCCACAAGGTCAAAGTCAGAGGAGCCCAGAGGAGGGGAGGGCCATAGATCATTGTTCCCTTGGGCTCCCACCCAGTCACACTCAGAGGCTGTGATGCCAGACTCTGTGCTGTTGACCAGGCCTATTGCAATATAGCCACCAAAGCAATCTCCGTCCAAGGACCTGAGGAAGGTTATTCAAGGGAACATTAGAAATTTCAAGTTGGGAAAACTATTGTACATAGCAGATATCCTGGATAAGAAGGCATAGATTATCAACCTAAAACTTAATTTGTGGTTGACAATTACGAGCCATGACCCAAGGGGACCTGCCTGGAAACTGTGCTGTGAGCACCCTGACTTCCTGCTGTGAGTGCAAGCCTTGTAGCACCACAGATAAGACAGGGGACAAATCTTGGGACTGTTGAGCCCCTGGAGAGGGCCCTGGGCAACCAAGCCCCCTGCCTAACATTCCAAAATTTATACTACAAAACAAACAGCATTAACATGAAACCAGAGCTGCAATTTGCTCACAGATTGATGATGATAACAGTTTGTGTCCTGGGGTTATAAGTGGGAACCCTGAACTGCAATCTTTGAAGCCTCACCCATAGAACGGGGTGCTGCCTGGAACCTCTTTCCAATTGGGACTCCAGATGTGCTGTGACCCGGGACTTCCCAGCGCTGATTAAGTATGGATGTTTGTCAAAACCTAATTTGGTGATGTATCCTCTGCTCTATTTCTCTTTTTCTTTTAATGTTCAGTTCAGTTCAGTTCAGTCGCTCAGTCGTGTCCAACTCTGCGACCCCATGAATTGCAGCATGCCAGGCCTCCCTGTCCATCACCAACTCCCAGAGTTCACTCAGATTCACGTCCATCGAGTCAGTGATGCCATCCAGCCATCTCATCCTCTGTCGTCCCCTTCTCCTCCTGCCCTCAATCCCTCCCAGCATCAGAGTCTTTTCCAATGAGTCAACTCTTCGCATGAGGTGGCCAAAGTACTGGAGTTTCAGCTTCAGCATCAGTCCTTCCAGGGCTGATCTCCTTCAGAATGGACCGGTTGGATCTCCTTGCAGTCCAAGGGACTCTCAAGAGTCTTCTCCAACACCACAGTTCAAAAGCATCAATTCTTCAGAGCTCAGCCTTCTTCACAGTCCAACTCTCACATCCATACATGACCACAGGAAAAACCATAGCCTTGACTAGACAGACCTTTGTTAGCAAAGTAATGTCTCTGCTTTTCAACATGCTATCTAGGTTGGTCATAACTTTTCTTCCAAGGAGTAAGCATCTTTTCATTT
>NW_024070205.1:74572886-74626995 GCF_014754425.2 Oryx dammah | reverse complement strand
CAAAAAGATAAAGTCTGACACTGTTTCCACTGTTTCCCCATCTATTTCCCATGAAGTGATGGGACTGGATGCCATGATCTTCGTTTTCTGAATGTTGAGCTTTAAGCCAACTTTTTCACTCTCCACTTTCACTTTCATCAAGAGGCTTTTTACTTCCTCTTCACCTTCTGCCAGAAGGGTGGTGTCATCTGCATATCTGAGGGTATTGATATTTCTCCCAGCAATCTTGATTCCAGCTTGTGCTTCTTCCAGCCCAGTGTTTCTCATGATGTACTCTGCATAGAAGTTAAATAAGCAGGGTGACAATATACAGCCTTGACGTACTCCTTTTCCTATTTGGAACCAGTCTGTTGTTCCATGTCCAGTTCTAACTGTTGCTTCCTGACCTGCATATAGGTTTCTCAAGAGGCAAGTCAGGTGGTCTGGTATTCCCATCTCTTTCAGAATTTTCCACAATTTATTGTGATCCACACAGTCAAAGGCTTTGGCATAGTCAATAAAGCAGAAATAGATGTTTTTCTGGAACTCTCTTGCTTTTCCGATGATCCAGCGGATATTGGCAATTTGATCTCTGGTTCCTCTGCCTTTTCTAAAACCAGCTTGAACATCTGCAAGTTCATGGTTCACGTATTGCTGAAGCCTGGCTTGGAGAATTTTGAGCATTACTTTATTAGCGTGTGAGATGAGCATAATTGTGCAGTAGTTTGAGCATTCTTTGGCATTGCCTTTCTTTGGGATTGGAATGAAAACTGACCTTTTCCAGTCCTGTGGCCACTGCTGAGTTTTCCAAATTTGCTAGCATATTGAGTGCAGTACTTTCACAGCATCATCTTTCAGGATTTGAAATAGCTCAACTGGAATTTCATCACCTCCACTAGCTTTGTTCATAGTGATGCTTTCTAAGGCCCACTTGACTTCACATTCCAGGATGTCTGGCTCTAGGTGAGTGATCACACCATCGTGATTATCTTAGCCGTGAAGCTCTTTTTTGTACAGTTCTTCTGTGTATTCTTGCCACCTCTTCTTAATATCTTCTGCTTCTGTTAGGTCCATACCATTTCTGTCCTTTATCAAGCCCATCTTTGCATGGAATGTTCCCTTGGTGTCTCTAATTTTCTTGAAGAGATCTTTAGTCTTTCCCATTCTCTTGTTTTCCTTTATTTCTTTGCATTGATCGCTGATGAAGGCTTTCTTATCTCTCCTTGCTAGTCTTTGGAACTCTGCATTCAGATGCTTATATTTTTCCTTTTCTCCTTTGCTTTTCACTTCTATTCTTTTCACAGCTACTTGTAAGGCCTCCTCAGACAGCCATTTTGCTTTTTTGCATTTCTTTTCCCTTCAGTTCAGTTCAGTCACTCTACTGCTGCTGCTAAGTCGCTTCAGTCATGTCTGACTCTGTGCAACCCCATGAATCGCAGCACACCAGGCCTCCCTATCCATCACCAACCCCTGGAGTTCACTCAGACTCACGTCCATCGAGTCAATGATGCCATCCAGCCATCTCATCCTCTGTCATCCCCTTCTCCTCCTGCCCCTAATCCCTCCCAGCATCAGAGTCTTTTCCAATGAGTCAACTATTCGCATGAGGTGGCCAAACTAGTGGAGTTTCAGCTTTAGCATCATTCCTTCCAAAGAACACCCAGGGCTGATCTCCTTCAGAATGGACTGGTTGGATCTCCTTGCAGTCCAAGGGACTCTCAAGAGTCTTCCCCACACCACAGTCCAAAAGCATCAATTCTTCTGCGCTGAGCTTTCTTCACAGTCCAACTCTCACAGCCATACATGACCACTGGAAAAACCATAGCCTTGACTAGATGGACCTTTGTTGGCAAAGTAATGTCTTAACAAAGTGCCATTCCATTCCTCATACCTTCATTTATTGAAAACACACTTACTACTTTGCTACTATATACTGAAACATTTCATTTATTATTTCTAGTAGCTTAAATTACATATTTAAATTAGATTCCACAACTGTTAAAACCTTTCTTTCTAGTGAAGACTAAGAACTAGGCAATTATGAACTGTCATTTACATTTTCATTCTGTAAATTGGCAAACATAAATACCAGCAATAATTTCTAAAGAACTGTGCTCTTTTTATAGAAAATATCTCAATGTGGCACCAAATATTTGGTTTAGTTTCTCCATAAAATAAAGTCAATAATCATTAACTAATGTTTAAGTATCTTGTTTTATTAGGGAATGACTGAGGTATTCAATATACTTTCATCATTTAGCTTATTTAGCACAACTTTCCCTTGTGGCTCAGCTAGTAAAGAATCTGCCTGCAATGCAGAGGACCTGGGTTCGATCCCTGGGTTGGGAAGATCCCCTGGGGAAGGGCAAGGCTACCCACTCCAGTATTCTGGCCTGGAGAATTCCATGGACTGTATAGTCCTTGGGTTTGCAAAGAGTCAGACACAACTGAGCGACTTTCACTTCACTTCATTTAAAACTTAAAGCTTCCAGGGTTCTTCCCTGCTGTAAGAATCCAACATGCAATGCACGGGATCCAAGTTCAATCCCTGGAAAGGGAACTAAGATCCCACATGCCTCAGAGCAACTAAGCATACACACCACAACTAAAGAGCCCTTGTGCCACAACTACTGAAGCCATTTCTTCTGGACCCCACATGTTGCAACTGCTGACCTCACATGCCACAACTAGAGAGTCTTGGTATGGTGCAATGAAAGATCCCGTACAATGCGACGAAGATCCTACATGCTGCAGTTAAGACCCAATGCACCTGAAGAAATAAATATTTCAAACTAAATGAATCTAGTCACAGACATAGAGAACAGACTTATGGACATGAGCAGGGGCAGGAGGAGGAAGGAGAAGATGAGATGAATGGAGAGAGGAGAATGGAAGCATATACAGTACCATGTGTAAAATAGATAGCCAATGGAAATTTGCTATATGACTCAGGGAACACAAACTGGGGCTTTGTAACAATCTAGCAGGGTGGGAAAGGGTGGGAGGTGGGAAGGAGTTTCAAGAGGGAGGGTACATTTGTATATATATGGTTAATATCAAAGCAATTATCATTCAATTAAAAATAAATAAATTAAAAAATAAATCTGGAGAGAGTATTTTTAAGTAGAGATTCCTGAAACAATTTTTCTAAAGAGTTCACCAAAAACATTTTTTCTCATTTACATTTAATTCATTTATAAAAAATTTCATTATACCAAGTTATTTTTCTTGCTAACAAATTTGCAACAGCTATAATAAAATCTCATTTGATTTTTATTAAGCCTAAGTACAATAAAGGTATACTTAATGTTGATGACTCTAAGACATGTATGTGTTAATTAAATCAACAAACCCTAATTCCAGGTATTAATTTATAACTGAATATTTCATGGTTCACACGAACCTGAAATTCATCCTGGCCTGTTTCCTTTTATATTTCTGAGAATTTTTATAAGTGCTTAATTTGCAATTAAGCCAATTAAGTAGAGCTCATTTACAAATTAATTTTTATAATACCATCCAAAGGTAAAGACATATGTGCACATATAGACAGATACAATCAGAGATCTCATAGCTTCATTTTAAAACTTAGTCATGAATCAGGTATTACAATATAAAACTCGCCAGTTTATAACAATTGGAATAGGTTAAACTTTAAAAGGTCTCCTCCTTCCTTATTTCCCCCTCAGTCTCAGGAATGATGATCTAGGTAACTGTTCCTGAGAACCCTGGTCTCAAGGCATATTGAGAAGAAAGCAAATGCTCCTAGAAGGACCTCTTCCTTCAAGAGTCAGAATTCTGAAGAGATATTTTATCAACCCAGTCTTCTCTTACAACTGCGTACACAATAAAGGAGACCATATTGACTATTTTCAGGGCAAAGTTTTCCTTTAATTCCCAATTAAGTAAGTATTTGTAAATATAAGTTATGTATATACATAAACCTGGGGCTGGGGTGTTAGTCAGAGGCTGGCTTTCTGATACTCCTCACTTCTCTGTCTGAGAGTCTCTATTTCCCATTTTAAAGCTGAATTTGTCAGGGCTAAGATTACTAATAAAATTGTGTGGTAGGCCAGTAAGGTACTTGTTAGCGTAAGTCCTCTAGGCATCACTCTAGAGTTGTTTTAGCCCCCTTATATGACTCAGTTTCTCCCTCAAGTGGTCTAAGACCACTGTGAATGCTCAGATCACTGAATGACCAATTTTTATACATGAATCCTGGATGAGCAATCTTTTAACTAGTAAGTGTGTTTCCCTATGGGACCACTACACAGTATGAAATCCATAAATTTCTCAGTTGCTGAGAAAGCTTTAACTGACTGAGAGGGATTTTGTCCCTCTTCTTTGGAACAAAGCTCTCTTGTAATATCTTCATTTTTATCCTAACATATTCTAAAGGCAGCCAAATTGAGGGAAAGAGTCAGATCAGTTAGTCTCTTACCTAACTACTCAGCCCAGACCACTCAGTGAATTTCAACTGAGCAAAGCCCAGTGTCTTTCAACTTCTCCCCACTCAGTATCTTTCAACTGGATGGGTATTTTCCCAGTGTCTTTCAACAGATTCCACCTCCCCCCACCAATATTGTTCATTTGAGGAGGGCGGGTACCTGTTATATGCCTCCAAATGAAACGCAGAACCATCAACCAATACAAGAGGGCCAAGAACCAGGACAGACTCACCCAAAGTGTCTGGGATTTCCAAGGAGGTGGATAGGTACAAGAGGCCTCTGCTGATACCAGTATGCCAGTCCCTTGTAGAGTTTAGGTAAAGGAGAGAAGTTCCCTTTAGGTCCTTCATGGTCGTCAAAACTATGGACTGGAAAAAAAAAATGCACATGATAGTTGTGAGTGCAATTTCATTTGGGATAAATGAGGACTACAGCCCAGAAGACAGCCTCTCAGATAACTCAGAAGAACTGTTCTGAAGAGGTAAAGAGAGAGGTCAGTATACATGTGATATTGGTCAAGCACATATTTTGGCAGAATGTTGTTGCTAGTCATGAGGAGTAGATGTTTCCATTAATGATTTTAGTGATTCTCTAGATATGAGAAGATATACGAAATCAGGCTCATAAAATCTTCTGACAATGTCTAACTATCTGAAGGCCTGTTGTGCTAGGTTTCCTAGAGCACAGAAGGCTTCATTCCTGATCTCTACCCTAAACTCCTTTCAGGATGTATTGAAGGTCAGCAACTGCAGTGGCTAGAGACTTCATTTTTGTAGTTCCAGATGGTGTGACAATTTTCAGTTGACACCACACACCAGCTGTGTGAACCTGCACAAGTCATTCATCTTTGAGAATGTCTTCTGAAGTGTTAAATGGGGATAATACCTATCTCACAGGACTCGCATAAGATTTAAATGAGAAAATATATATAAAGTACTTCAGATGGTACCTAGAAAATAATACTTAATTAATGGTAATTATATTAGAAAGAGTCCTAGTTAGGTTTTAAGAATTCGGAAATGTAGTTTCATATGTCCCCTCAGTCATGTAGGTGGAACTACATTGGGAAGAGTAAGTGAGAAGTGACAGATATTTGGGGAAAAGATAAATATTTCTGGGGTTAGGGATTAAGAAGGACAAACTTCAGGATTTAGGAGATATAGAACAAAGTGTCTACAGTATTGGAAGACACAAATAGATTTTATTTGTTTTGTTGTTGTTTTCAAGATTCAGAAGGATTAATAGGGGGAACTTTCAAAGCTTGGGGAAGAGAGAGAGGAGGGAGGAAGTACAGCAAGTGAAAACATGAAGGCCTCTATGGGTCTGCTGTGGGGCCCTCCCAGGTACAAATCCTTTCCATGTCACCAGTTTCTTGTCTGTAAGAAATAGGCATCATTCAGCCTCTTGGACTTTCCCTGAATTCCAATGGGCAGATTCAAACAGTTGCTAATCAGGGAAGAGATGGATTGAAGAAAGAAAGGAGGAGCAATCAAGAAACAGTAGTGCAGTATGGGGCAGTTACTCCTTGGAAGTAATGCTTACTCCTTGCAAGGAAAGTTATAACCAGCCTAGATAGCATATTAAAAAGCAGAGACATTACTTTGCTGTCTAGTCAAGGCTATGGTTTTTCCTGTATTCATGTATGGATGTGAGAGTTGGACTATAAAGAAAGCTGAGTGCTGAAGAATCGATGCTTTTGAACTATGGTGTTGGAGAAGACTCTTGAGAGTCCCTTAGACTGCAAGGAGATCCAACCAGTCCATCCTAAAGGAAATCAGTCCTGAATATTCATTGGAAGGACTGATGTTGAAGATGAAACTCCAAAATTTTGGCCACCTGATGCAAAGAGCTGACTCATTGGAAAAGACCCTGATGCTGGGAAAGACTGAAGGCATGAGAAGGGGACGACAGAGGTTTGAGATGGTTCGAAGGCATCACCGACCCAATGGACATGAATTTGAGTAAACTCCAGGAGTTGGTGATGGACAGGGAGGCCTGGCGAGCTGCAGTCCATGGGGTCGCAAAGAGTCGGACATGACTGAGCAACTGAACTGAACTGAGATGAATTTAAACCTAAACCACCAACAGGCTTTTCATCACAAAATTCCAGGTGCATGTGCTTACAGGAATATTTTCTTAATCTATATATTTAAAACTGTTATAATCCCATTCTGAATGCTTTGATTTTTGAAGACTCAGGAATAGTTCCTTTTTTTAAAATTTATTTATTATAGGTTCCTTATTTTGCAAATACATTAGAACTGGCTTCAATGAGCAGGCAAGTGTCTTGTATGATATTTAGCCAATCCATAATAGGTAAATCTGGCTGTAGCTGCCCTGAGAGAGACAATGGAAATATTAACCACTCTTAGGTGGAGCTTAGGAATGTAAGCAGATGGGGTAGGATGGTCCTTGAAGAAGAACCAGGCATGGCTTTCTTGACCAAAGCCATTTGGTGATCTAAGCCTGGCCACAATGTTTGCCCTTGAGCAGGTCTCAGTAATTAATGATCTTAAGAGAAGAAAAGAAAGAAGAAACACTGCCTGTTATGAGGCAAGAGAAATTATAAAGACTCCCAGGTCTCTTTCAATGACAAAGATTAACCTGAAGTGCTCAACAACCAGATCTACTGGAACCTAAAGGATAATGATGTTGACCTTTTATAAACTGTGACTTCAATCAACTAAAGCTTGAACTCTGTCAACCACCCAAGCCCTTTCATGAATATACTTAAAACTTCCGAATTTTGCAGTTCTGGGAGACACTGCTTTGAGGAAGATCCTTACTTGCTGCAAGTAGTAAATCCTTCCTTCTTTCTGACTTGGTTGGGTCTTGTGGCTCAATACCCACCAAGAGGTGAACTCAGTATGGAGGCTCCTGCTAGCTCCCTCACTGGGCTTTAATCCAGTTACACTGTTACGAAACAGGGGCTCTGAAGAAATTACTTGGGTCACTAAGGTCAGAGACTCATAAAGTTCCAGCACCCTCAAGGAATCCTCACTCCCTTGACCTTAAGGTCAACAGACTAAAGATAAAGGAGTCCTCCGTGCTTCCCACCTCAGGGGCAGGAAGAAGAGTAGGAATGCTTCAAGGCTTATGCAGATATGTCTTGAAACAGACTTGGAAAGTGAAAGCGAAGTTGCTCAGTGGAGCCAGACTCTTTGCGACCCCATGGACTGTAGCCTACCAAGTTTCTCAGTCCATGGAATGTTCCAGGCAATAGCACTGGAGTGGGTTGCCATTTCCTTCTCCAGGATATCTTCCCAACCCAGGGATTGAACCTGGGTCTCCCACATTGCAGGCAGATGCTTTACCGTCTAAGCCACCAGGGAAGTCTAAAGGTCAATGATTCAGAATGAGGTAAGCAAACTTGTTGAGGCAAGTCCCATTCAAATGTTCAAGGCACTAAAGTGGTCTGAGGTGTCCACAGAAGTACTAAGAACAATAACTGAACAGAATTTCGCAATCTTGTCCAAACCTTTTGCTGCCATGGGACTTTTCCTTCAAACAAGCTTCTGTCGGAGTCCAGATACAAACCCATGTGAAAGCAGGGTTGCTCTAGTTTCGGAAGGGTGGGGGAGGGGTTGGGCGTGATTAAAAAAAAGTCTATTCATAAGATTAAAAAAATTTAAATCATCATGGGAGAAAACCTTTGAATTCATATTTATATCGTAGTCTAAAGAAACACTGATCACAAAGTGAAGTTCCCCAAACCGACACTTCATTAGTTTCTAAAGTGAAGGAAGAGCTTTTGGATTTTAAGGGCATTTCTACTTAAAGGCTGGAGAAGGAAACAGCAACCCACTCCAGTACTCTTGCCTGGAAAATCTTGCCTGGCGGGCTACAGTCCATGGGGTCGCAGAGTCGGACACGACTGAGCGACTTCACTTACTTAAAGGCATGGGAATAGAGAATATGATTTTTAGTCACACGGAAATGAGCCTTGGATGGAAATTTTCAGATTTATGGACTATGTTCTGCAGGACCAGGGCAATGAGTCCCCAGGCCCCACCAGGTGGCGCGCATATTCGGCATTTCCAGAACGTTTAGTTCTCTAACTCAAGGGTCAGATGGCGTGCCTCGTGCTTTGTAGGTTTAGGAAATCCGATTGGATGTCACGCTGGAGAAAACAACACTTCTGTTCTTCTGTTGTAAACTTCTTCCCTTTCACTTTCGTCCCAACTAGACAAATCCGCCTAACCTTGGTGTTGCCAAAGCGTTTTAACGTTTCAGAAAAGGAAGGGGGGGGGGCGGAAATCCCAGCCATTCCAAGCAGAAAGACCAGAAGAGCCTTCAGGCGGCGTCTGGCGAACCAGGAGAAAGCCTGGGAAGCTGGAGACGTTTTAGTTTAAGGCTTCGCCAACCACGTGATCGTCTCTGGCCTCAGTTTCTTCATCTTTAACATGGCTCTGAGCCATACCAGCCCGTGGCATCCGTGGCAGGGGAGTCGGACCAACCTCAGATTAAATTACATAATTTATACCTCAGCTTAAATTATATAATTCCTAGTTAAATCTATATAAAAGTGGGATGTCATCTGGTATGGTTAAATGAAAACGTTCGTCGCGCCGGTAGTGTCACAGTCAAAATGGCTTTATTATTGCTTTCCTTCGTTAACTCATTACCCTCCGGAGGGATGCCCCCTCAGTCTGACAAAGTACCCTCCCCCCCCCGCCCCGCCCCGCCATTCTTTTAAAATTCATATTCAAGGGAGGTTTTACAACTCCAAGCTGAAACGTGCTAAAGGATAGATGGCCGTGAGGGGCCAGCGGCACTTCGGAAAGCGAGGGCGGTTACTTCACAAACGCTCCGTCAGGGCCTTTCTCCCTCCACACTCCCGGCCCCCAGCCCTCAGACTGCCGCCAAAGGACCTCCGCCGCCCTGAAGGTAGCCTCCCGCTCGCTACCTCCTGAGGTTTCTCCACAGGCGCGTCCCGGATGCGCGCCCCGAGGCGGGGGACGCGCGGCCCCGCCCCTGTGCGTCACCGCGTACTTGCGCAGAGGCGTTTCCCGGGGCGTGCCGCGGTTGCTAGGCGACCGCGCCACTCTCCCTCCCGCCTCCCTCCCTAGCTGCTCCTCTCGTTCTTCCCGAGCAGGGCCAGTTCAGAGCGAACGCGCGCGGAGTACCCGTGTCCAGACGAGAGTTCCCGGGGCAGCGTCGCGGCCCGGAAGGCAGCCGCCGCGGCGCAGGTGGACGCCGCCCGCCCGCCCGCCTCTCCAACCTCCGCCTCTCCCCCCAGCGGGGTCCCGAGCTGCGGGATGGGAGGCACGGCTCGCGGGCCCGGGCGGAAGAATGAGGGGCCGCCGGGGGCCGCACTCCCGCCGCAGCAGCGGAGGTAACGGCGCCGCGGGAGCAACGGGCTGGGGCGTCCCGATAACCGGGGCGGGGATGGGCGGGCTGGAGGCTGAGCGAACCCCCAGCGGGAGGGTTAGGGAAGGGGCTCTGGCCCGCCGCCTTCTTCTCCACCCGCTGCCCTCCTCCAGAGCCCAGTGGGGGAGGAGGCCAGGGAAATAATTCCCACCCTGGGGTTCTCTCTGAAGCCCTCGATCGGGGATGTACGGTCAAGAAGTCCGAGAAGCTGGGACTTTTGGTGGGGCTTCTTAGCAAACTGGGGGGGATAAACGGACTTTGCCGTGAGGGGTGTGGTCTGGCCTCGGGGTGCAGGTGAGGGACTCTGCCCGGTAGGCCTTTTCTGTGGATCCTGTTTTGAGAGTTTCTCCGCCTTGCATTGTATTTTACACCTTAATAGAAGGGACCCCCCCCCCCGCTCCCCAGTTCATTTGCATGGACACTTCCTTTGGCTCTTTATAGGATATCTTGTAGGTCTTCCATCTGTCTTTCTCTGTAAATGTGGACGTCTGTCCCATTGTGTTTGTTTTATACCTGCTGTTGGCAAAGAATCAGTCGCATCCAGAATTTTTGTTTCTTGTCAGTGAAGCAGTCCCCATTAAAGACATTATTCTATCAGAACGTGACTGTTTTTTAAAAAGAGAACATTCCAAAAATATTTGTAGTGGGTTGTTAGGGTTTGTTTTTTGAGCTTTTAAAAAACCTCTATTTCTGTAACGCATTGATTAAGAAAACTCTAGAACTAATTCTGCGAAACAGTTTTTACAAGCCACTGAATTATTGCAGCATGCTTTTAAAGATTAAAAAAGTTCTTCCCTGGCAGCTGGGTCATTATTGCATTCATAGTATATCATGTAAAAATGATACAATGAAGTGCTGATGTGTGTTACTGGAAATCTGTGTTCTTGGTGGCAGATGAAGTACAGTATCCAGGGCCATCTTGTGGATTAAAGAAATCTTCTCCATCTTTTGTGTTCCCTTCCAGTGGTGGAGGCACAGTTTTAAAGTACAGAGAAATAATCTGTAATCACTTGGCATTTAGTTTCCACCATCCACTGGAAAATTAAGTGGATAAAGATGTGAAATGCTTGTAATTTAGAGAATTCCTTTAGTATTTGCTGTAGAATTCACTGTATTTTTCTATAAATTAGATAGATGTTAAGTAGGCAAGTAAAGAGAAGGCAGCCCTAAGAAGGCCTTTTGTTCCTTGCTTGTAAGACCTAGAAAGGTGTAGACTGGAACTCTTCTTCCCTTTACAACTGTGTGGAAAATGGCTCAGAGAGGGAGCTGGTGTAGCCAATTTTAGAGCTGAAATTAAAATCCATGTCTTTGAAAATACAGTCCTCCGTCTTGTTTGTTCTAGTTAGCTTTTAGGCTTCAGTATTTAAACTAGTCTTCGTTTTCAAGTAGTAAATTAAATGAGATCCTTTGATAGTCCCTATCCTTAACAACATTCAGAAAGTAAGAATTATTTTTAACTCTTTCAAAATACAAACCTAGAAATACTTTTATTTCTTTAGCTAGAAAAAGAGAAAAGTTGGATTTCCTCTCTTCCTTTGCTTACTCTGTAGTTGGTGTTCAGTGCCAAAATTCGAAGTGAACATTTTTTTTTCCCACCATAAACATTTTTGTTGGGATATGATTGCTTTACAATGTTGTGTTAGTTTCTGCTGTACAACAGTGTGAATCAGCCACAGGTGCACATATATCCCCTCCCTGCTGAGCCTCGGTTGTACCTCCCCGCCCAATCCCACCCCTCTAGGTCATCACAGTGCCATCTGAGCTCCCTGTGCTATATATATACTGCAGTTTCCCACTAGCTGTCTGTTGTACACAGTAGTGTATGTACAGAGTGGACATTTGTTTGTATTATTTATTCTTTGTAGAAGATAAGTGGTTAAAACACAAGGTGTTTGGGAAATACAAATTTATTTACTTTAGTTACTGACAGGTTTTATCTGTAATCCTTTCAACTAGATTGGGGGATGGTGTCTACGATACCTTCATGATGATAGATGAAACCAAATGCCCACCCTGTTCAAATGTACCCTGCAATCCTTCTGAACCACCTCTACCTAGAAGACTAAATGTAAGTAAATGAAGTAATGCTTTGAGCTTTAATGGTCCTTCTGAAAAGAAGGAAGATCTACTTTGAATGATCAAGGTACAGTTATATCTCACTGGTTAACCCAGGCTTTTTTTTGTTTCTTTTTGGTTTCTCTTTGAAATAACAGGTTCTGAGGTCCAAGTTTAGCTTTTCAGAATGATTTTGATTTGGAACCCATGTATTTATTCCTTCCAATCACTGGGATAAATAGGAAAAAAAAATAGCATGCTACTTTTGACTAGATAATGGTTATTTTTTTAAATAGAATGATAAATATATAGAGTGTATTATGATGGCTCATTTTAACAGAAACAAGGAACAGGAAATGCCTCTGAACTTAGAGGTATGTTTTTTTCTGCAAGGTAGAAATGCAGTCCTAGCTTATTAGTATGCTTAAGAGAACCATTTTATAGATCATAAATAAAACTTGAACAGTACAGTTTGGTTTTAATGCATTTATTCATTTTGGAGCTTGCAGACATTTAGCTTTTGACACCATTTTATTAAGCTAATAATAAAAACTAATTCTTATTCCCTTGGCGCACATAAAGTGTTAGGGAGAGTGGGGTTTGGACACGTTCCATGACAGGGAGAAGCTATCCTGTGGTTTTAAAATTTGCTGCATGTCATCTAATGAACAAATTGAATAATTGGGCTGATTAATTTATCAATAATTCTCCTTCATATTTCTGTTTAAGACCTAAAATTATTTCTATATAAAGAACTGCTTGCATTTTTCATAGTCCTTCCCAGCTGTTTTGTCAGCTTTGCCACTAAAAATCAACTTTTTCACGGCTTTCAAGGCTAGTAATATTACAGAATATGGGCTAAATATATCTGGAAGGCCGGTAACTCTATTTTTAATCTCCTTTCTGGAGTGCAATAAGTTTCCTTTCCATTCTCTGCCAGTTTATTTTTATAATATATAAAAACTTCTGAAAACTCCAGAACCATATATGTAGTCCTTGTGCTGATGATCAGATTTCTCAGTTACTTGCTGACAGTTAGCATATCTCTATAGGAAACTTTTGCAGTTGGTTATCATGTGACTTAAAATACATTTTAACTAATTTTTTAAATTAAGAGCTAAATCATTTATTAATTGATATAAATTATAATTTATAAATATTTAAAAAATAAAATCACATAATTATTTCTAATATACATTATTTTGGAAAGAACGCTAGAGAATTTGGAGATGATAATTGAATACAGACAATTGTCCATTTTAACTTTAGCACTGGCCATTATTTGGCCAGTGCGAATCACTGTGTGTGTGTCAGTTGCTTAGTCATGTCCGACTCTTTGTGACTCCATGGGGTGTAGACCACCAGGCTCCTCCATCCATGGGATTTTCCAGGCAGGAACACTGGAGTGGATTGCTATTTCCTTCTTCAGGGGATCTCCCTGACCCAGGGATCAAACCCAGGTCTCCTGCATTGCAGGCAGACTACCATCTGAGCCACCAGGGAAGCTGTCTAGTAGGGCAATTAAATTGTGTTTCAGGATCAAAATGAATTTTTTTACTCTATGATACTCACAGTAATACAATTTCAGAAACACAAGGTTTTATGTTCTAATCCAATGGTATCTTTGCAAACTTTGCTGAAACACTACTGTTGAGGGCTTCCCTGGTGGACTGGCAGTTAAAAACCCGTGTGCCAGTGCAGGCGACAGGTTCAGTCCCTGGCCAGGAAGACTGTGCCTGCTGCGGAGCAGCTAAGCCCGGGTACCACAGCCACTGAGCCAGCACCCAGGAGCCTGTGCCCTGCAATGAGAGAAAGCCCACACATAGCAATGAAGACCCAGCTCAGCCAGAAGTAAATAGATAAATTTAAAAAGAAATAAACGTTTGTTTTTTAAAGTGCTTTTCCTCTTAGTGACACTTGTAGCTCATTGTGCCATGACTCCAAGATCCTACTGCTCGCTTCACAAAGTTTTTTAGCTTCGTTGTTTATCCGAGATGCCTTACATTCTCATTGTAAATGATAAATGCTCCTAGGCTTTTAATAGGTTAGCTTTGTGTTTCAGAGATTTAGGGTCGAGAGTGAGGGTGGTGTTCTATAACTACTTTAACATGTGTGTGGAATTGTAGATTCTTCTAAAACAATGAAAGAAAGATTTTATTTATAGCACAGCAGATTTGATACATAATTGATTCAGGCCAGTATTTGAGTTATTTACAAGAAAGGAAAGAAAGCTAAGAAAAGAACCCCTCCCTGTGTGGAAAAATTCCTTCCTGGAATTCTTCAGATGCATTGGAGATTCAGAACTTGACAATCCGTGGGGGCCTAGACCTGAAGTGTCGGGTTTTGTTCTGGGAGCCACGCTTGCACAAAGTGCAGCCTGTGTTGAGAACGTGGGATCACAAGCCGTGTGAGGTGGAGGTTGTGATGGGGGATGATGAGTTTACAGAAAAACGGTGGGGCAAAACAGCCCTTTCAGGTATCTGAAGAGCTTTAGCATGGAAATTTGGACACTCCTGTGTGAGTCCAGAGAACAAAGTAATACTTAAATTGCAGAGAGAGAGATTTAGGCTAATTTTAAGGAAAAACCACGAGTCAGCAAATCCAAATGAGTCCTTATTATAATAGTTCTATGGCAGTTAATTTTCTGTTGTATATCTGTTCTTATTAACCTGAGACCCTCTCTTGTTCACAAACAGAAATGAAGACCTCGAGAGCCAGGACAGCCTTCCTTGTAGGCAGAGTTAGGTGAAGTAGCCAGGGATGGACCCTGGACCACAGATAGCTTTCCTACCAGCTTGTCGAGTTCCTAGAGAGTCATTCCTTTGGGTTAAGACATTAATCTTCTATTAAAGTTCAAATAGCTCTGGAGAGGTAGCACATTAAGTTGTATAGCAAGTCGCAAGCAGGTTTTATGTGGGGGAGAAAGTGGGTGAAGTGTTTCCATGCCTCCTAAGAGAAGCCCAATCAAGAAGCCCTTCTTGGAGCAGAAGGCATATTTAATGCCAGACATCTGGTGGAGGGGGAGTCTGGAGCCACAGAGGAAGGCACCACAGAGAGAAAAGATAAGCTAGATGGGAAGGGGAGGGTGTATCAGAGTTTAAACCTTACTGTGTTGAGAATTTTCCCTAATTTTTATCAGTATTTTTAACCTGCTTTATCATTTGCAAATGTCTTTCACATACATTATTAATTGATTCTCATAACATACTACAAGGAGGTATGATCCACATTTTACAGATGGAGAAATCAGGGTTAAGAAACTGGTCTAAAGGTTTTACCTGTCCTGGGACCAACAGTTTTTGAGCAGTGTAGCCACCCCAGCCAAGGTCTCTGACTTCATATTTTTTCAGAATATGTCCCCAAGACTTTAGAGTAAATAAATATTTAGATGCATTTAGGTTAGATAATAAAAGAAAACTGGTTGAGATGCATGCAGATGTTCGGTTTGGTTGTGTATATCTAGCTAAAATCAAACAATTATAATTGTTTAGTTCAGCAAAGCATGTCTCCTAACAGATTGTAGAGCCTTGAGATAACCCGTTTTTTGGTGATCTCAATTGTTCACTACTACTTTTATAGTAGTAGTGAACATCCCTAAAAACAGGAGTATTTGACTTAATTGATGATAAGAAAAATATTGCATTATATTTACATTTTAGCACTTCTTAACTAGCGATCATTCTCTATTTTGGTATCAGAGATCTCTCCTGGTCCGTATCTTGCCTCTTTATTTAGAAACCCAATGTCAAAGTATGGCTACAGTTGTACTGGCTGCTTTGCTTATGTGTAAAATGGTGCAGTGCCTCATTTTTGTAACTGTAGTACTCTATAAATGTTTAAATTGATTATAGGACCTAAAAGGAACAGGCTGGAACTAATACCCTGCTTTTGTAGCTAAATTAGGGTCTGTCTAGATATGCTGACATTTAATTTTTTTTCATCCCTTTCTTTGTTTGTATTTATATTTTTATTTATATAAATAATTAGGTGTTGTTTATTTAGCTCTTGTTACAATTCTGTCTTTTAAATGTTTGGCCACTTTGGATCATTACCTTATAATTTGTATCATATTTTAAGAGATCATAACTATAGCTCAGAGCTCCCCTGAAATGATCATAGAGGCTCTCAGACACATCAGGGGTATAGTTCTTCAGATCCATTAAAAAAAATTGTTCTTGGAACTATCCTGGAATTTTTTTTTGAACAGCAGATTTAGCATTTTTTTCCCTTTAATTTCTTCTCAGCACCTTCTTACATTTTTCTCTTTTTTGTGGTGTTTGGTTTTTTTGCTTTTTCTCCCATCTATTTTCAAAGAATCTTATTTCAGAGATATGCCATAAGTAGAGTTTTCTTCTGTGGGTTACTGTTCCTTGCAGAAAAAGGTGATGTAAAATCAAGTAAAAAGAGTTGCGTGCCTCTGTCACGTAGGCTCTTGCTGAGGAAGAGTGGTGTATGTGTCTGTGAGCCTGAGAGAGGGAGAATGAAAGGAGGAGGATGTCTTTATTTAGGAAAGGCCCCTTTGCACAGGGGCCTTGGATTCTCACTGTTCCTCGTCAGATACAGAAAGAATCGGCCTCAGTGGTCTCAGGAGTCTTCTCTGGATTAGAACTTTTGTGATTGGGTGAAGGGAGGTAGAAAGATGGAATGGTTTATCTGGGGCCTTGGTTGACAGCAGGTCACGGTCAGTACTCAGGCCCTACTGGAGAGGTAGAGCAGACACCAGGAGAAGCTGGCGCCAAGTTACAGAAACGTTCGGACAGAGTCAGAAGCCCTGGCTTCACATCCTGCCTCCGTCCCTTTATCATTTACCGAACACTGTAAGATGCACTATTTTGCTCCTGATACGTGCCCTTAAGATTTGGGAAGATACTTGAAACAAGTGTGAACAGTGTAGGGCAGTCTGTATATAATCAGGTGCCAGATTAGGCGGTAGATGGAAAAGGTACAGGTAAGACGTGAGTGGAGCCTCAGGCAGTGTGGTCTTGGAGTAGCTTCGAGTAGGAGAGAGAGGGGACGAGAACTGGGCTTTGACAGAGTGTAGGGTTCAAGTGGATGCGCTGAAAAGATCCTCAGTAGGAAGACACACCTGTTAGAAGGAATCTAGCACGTTTACGGTATGGTAAGATGGCCATCTTGTCTGAAACAAAGCAATACATGTGTAGGGAGTTGGGGTGCCCATACGTCACGGAGTCGAAAGATTAGCATAGCATAAGTTTCTAGGGACGCCTGCTTTTCTCATCTCACTTTTGGGTCTTTTAACTTCACAGCTGGACATGTTTTGTTGTTTTGTTCAGTCCAGGGGATGATTCTTTCGTCCTTCCACTGTTTTTAGTGACTTTAACATAGATTCGTTTCTCTTTGCCATAGATCACCACTGAGCATTTAACAAGAGATCCTACTCACTGCTTCCTGAATGGAGGCGAGATGAAGGTAGAACAGCTATTTCAAGAATTTGGCAACAGAAGAGCCGACAACCTTCAGTCGGATGGTATCAACGACTCTGAAAAATGCTCACCCACCGCCTCTCAGGGTAAAAGCTCGGATAGTTTGAATACAGTGAAATCCAGCAGTTCATCCAAAGCATCCAAAGTGGGGCCTCTGACTCCAGAACAGGCCCTGAAGCAATATAAGCATCACCTCACTGCTTATGAGAAGCTGGAAATTGTCAATTATCCAGAAATTTACTTTGTGGGTCCAAATGCCAAAAAAAGACATGGAGTTATTGGTGGTCCTAATAACGGCGGGTATGACGATGCAGATGGGTCCTATATTCACGTGCCTCGAGACCATCTAGCTTATCGATATGAGGTGCTGAAAATTATTGGCAAGGGCAGTTTTGGGCAGGTAGCCCGGGTCTATGATCACAAACTTCGACAGTACGTGGCCCTGAAGATGGTGCGCAATGAAAAGCGCTTTCATCGCCAAGCGGCCGAGGAGATCCGGATTTTGGAGCATCTTAAAAAGCAGGATAAAACCGGTAGCATGAACGTTATTCACATGCTAGAAAGTTTCACATTCCGGAACCATGTTTGCATGGCCTTTGAATTGCTGAGCATAGACCTTTATGAGCTCATTAAAAAAAACAAGTTCCAGGGCTTTAGCATCCAGTTAGTTCGCAAGTTTGCTCAATCCATCTTACAATCCCTGGATGCGCTCCACAAAAACAAGATCATTCACTGTGACCTAAAGCCAGAAAACATTCTCCTGAAACAGCACGGGCGCAGCGCAACCAAGGTCATTGACTTTGGTTCCAGCTGTTTCGAGTACCAGAAGCTGTACACTTACATCCAGTCTCGGTTTTACAGAGCTCCGGAGATCATCCTGGGAAGCCGCTACAGCACACCCATTGACATATGGAGTTTTGGCTGCATCCTTGCAGAACTCTTAACAGGACAGCCGCTCTTCCCTGGAGAGGATGAAGGAGACCAGCTGGCCTGTATGATGGAACTTCTGGGGATGCCACCAGCAAAACTTCTGGAACAATCCAAACGTGCCAAATACTTTATTAACTCCAAGGGCCTGCCTCGCTACTGTTCTGTGACCACGCAGGCCGATGGGAGGGCTGTGCTTGTGGGAGGTCGTTCGCGGAGGGGTAAGAAGCGGGGTCCCCCGGGCAGCAAAGATTGGGTGACAGCACTGAAAGGCTGTGAGGACTACTTATTTATAGAGTTTCTGAAAAGATGTCTCCACTGGGACCCTTCTGCCCGCTTGACCCCGGCTCAAGCATTAAGACACCCTTGGATTAGCAAATCTGTTCCTAGACCTCTCACCATTGAAAAGGTGTCAGGCAAACGGGTAGTAAATCCTGCAAATGCTTTCCAGGGCCTGGGTTCCAAGTTGCCTCCAGTTGTAGGAATAGCCAATAAGCTCAAAGCTAATTTAATGTCAGAGACTAGTGGTGGTATGCCTCTGTGCAGTGTATTGCCAAAACTGATTAACTGATGGGCAGCAGTGTGCTCAGAGATGCGTATGGATATATTTTTAATTATCTTGCAAACCTGAAAATGGAAAAAAAGCCCATTCGTGGATGTGTTTTTTGTCAATGTAGATTTCTTTAAAAAAAAAAAAAAAAAAGGCAAAGCATTTTTATATGACTGTTAAAAGAACTCTTCACAAGGGCTAAATTACCTAACCAGCTTGTATTGGCCATCCTGGAATAAATATTAAAAGACTTTTTATAGGTCAGTGCACCTTTTGTTATTGGCAGGCGTGCATCAACTTCCATATTAAATTCGGTTGGTTTAAATCTCTTTCTTTCAAGGTAGAAGGTATGCTGAAAGTATATCCTGATCATTAACTTCTAGACTCCCTCAGCATCTGTTCAGAGGTTTAATCTGGGACATAGCCGTAGTCACAGGTGAGAGCCAAAGCTAGATCTCTGGCCCCAGCCTGCTCTCCTGTGGGCTCCTGCCAGGTGGAAGTACTCACAGTAGAATATGGGGTTGGGGAAGCTCCGGGATGCAGGGGGTCTCCTGGAGAAGTCACGTCGTTGCTTGCAAGTGGCTCCTTTCAGTTCTGTGATGAGTGGTGTTTTTATTTTATGTTGTCGTTATTTTGCCACTGGTTACTTTCCTGGGCACTGAAAGCATTTTACAGATATCTCGTGCTTGTGCTGAGTCGCTCAGTCGTGTCCGACTCTTTCTGACCCCATGGACTGTAGCCCTCCAGGCTCTTCTGTCCGTGGGATTCTCCAGGCAAGAACGCTGGAGTGGGTTGCCATGCCCTTCCTCAGGGGATCTTCCCAACCCAGGGATTTAACCCTAGTCTCCAAATGAGCCAGAACATTAAAGGTAACATCAGCATGCAAATGGCAGTTGTGCGTTTCCATGGATTCTTACATCACCAAGTGATCCCTGTCACGTAGAGCTGACCCCAGCTCCATTACTTTCATTCCTCTTTCTAGCTGTCTGCCACGTTAATGTGCCACAATTTTGTCACTTTCAGTTTAAACAGAAGACGATTCCCTGGATTCAGAGCAAGCTTCAGTTATAAGAAAATCCAAAAACTGTAATCCGTTTCATTTTTTTCTTCACTTAAATATCCTATTTCTGTGCTAAGGTTTAAACAGCGAGGGCTAGTAACAAAGCGAACTGGTAGCCAGATGCCTTCCTCAGAAGGGTGGGGAGGGGCAGCAGCTAACGCACTCGCTGCCTTGTTTTCTTCCCCTGCCCTGCCTCTGCTTCTGTCCTCCAGAACAGGGTCCACCTGAGCACTGTCCTCATGGGGTGCCCTGCAGAGTAGACCGTTACTTTCTCTAACGCTGTTCACAGAGTTATCCAGTTACAGTTTTAAGATGGAATTTAGTCTCTGCAGATTCTATAAGATCGGAAGGAGGGTGGTTTTGTTGGACAACACAGAAAAAGAAGGAACATGCCATGGGCACTTTGCTTCAGGAGCTTTTGCCCTAAACAGAAGTTTTCCTGATGGCCGCAGCACAGGCTATAAGACCAATGTCTGGAGCATGGTCCCAGCCTTTCAGGTGCAAGGCCACAGGGCAGGGCAGGGTTCAGACTGGGGCCCAGCCTCTTAAAAAGGGGATGTCCTGGTATTTCTGGGACCTGAGCAACTGTATATTTAAAACCTTAGTTATTTGCTCTACCCCTGGTTTGCAGAAGGCAATGGAATATGCAAGTCCTTTCAGCCCTTTAACTCCTGCTGAATGCTCTGACTTGCAGAGAAGTTGTGTAAAACTCCTGCATTATCTAGGCACAGCATATGTTGAAGTGGTTTTTCCAGTTGTTATCACACAGGGAGACCTGCTCTCTTCAGCAAACTGTTAAAAGGACTACAACCTCAAACGCGTCTGCCATGTGCTAGATTTCGATGTTTGTGTTGTTGGTGAGCTCTCTCCTTGGTCACTCAGCGCTGTGTGTGACTTGGGAGAGAAGGGAGCCTGTGGTCTGATTCTGTGTATTGAAGGGACCATAAAGTTACGGAACCCGGGCCAAGTGACAGAATATACACAACTCATGACACTGTACAAATTCTAGAAAGCTCTGGGAAGGTGAATGGATGTGTTAATGCCTAAATTTGGCAGCCTAGAGGGTGACGCAGAGCAGAGTCATTCAAGTTGGCATGCCTGGCTGTTGCGGGCTGCTTCAAGTCTGGGGAGAGTGGGCTGCTCGAAAACACTGTGTTTGTGCCAGAAGGATTTGGAGAGGTTTATGAGTGCATTTCAAGTTTAGGGATAACTGAGGTTTTTAGAAGCTGTCACACTATGCCCCCTTTTCCCAGCCTTTGTCAGATATTGCTTGGATCCCTGCCCAGCCATAGCACTGAGTAACTGAATTGGATCAGAGTTGATAACAGCGATTCAGGCTGTGTATTACAGTTACTGGATTGTTCTTTAGCCATTTTCATCATTTCAATGAAATAGGTCAAGTCGGTTGATTTATTGATTTTTAAATTTAAAAAATCAACTGAGTTTCCAAATTGTTTCTGACGCAGTACAGAGCTGGGTAGAAATGTTTGTTTTATTTCATTCCTAAAATCATGGTTTTCTTTCACCGTGGAAAACTGACCTGTCCAGCTAATGCCTGCTCGCCTCATTAGGCCCCATCCCACCTTCTGCTCTCGCAGTGATTGATCTGTGTATCATGTGCTGTCGTGATTTCTCCTTTGTTAGAGTGCAAGCTTCAAACGGGCACCCCCGTTCATCATGGAGCTCTGATTAACCGGGCCTGATGCTCCTGAGCGCATACACGTGCTGGGGGTCGTTTCCCTCCGTGTACCAGGAGTGTGCTCACCTCTTATCTTCTTTCAAATTGACCGACACAGTGAACCTCTGACCCCTTCTTTTTGAGAGAGGATAATTGGAGAAGGGTTATGTGAGGCCACCTTTTTCTGATCCAGTATTTGACATTTGATGATAATGAAAAAGAAAATGCAACCCTAACCTAACTATGACACAAAGATTCTGCTTCTGTCCCACAAGAGTTCCATGAAAGAGGAGAGAGTCTAGCCTGGATCTCCTTTCCTGGAGGAGATTATGACCATACTAGCATGCTTTATCCTGAGGTGTTTTTGAGTTTATTTTTTTTTTAATTAGGGGATAATTACTTTATGATGCTGTGATGGTTTTCGCCATACATCAGTTTTAATCAGCCACGGGTATACATGTGTCCCCCTCATCCCGAGCCCCTCCCCCCTCCCTCCCCACCCCATCCCTCGGGGTTGTCTCAGAGCACTGGCTTCGGGTGCCCTGCTTCATGCACTGAACTCACACTAGTCATCTGTGTGACGTACGGTAATGTATGTGTTTCAGTGCTTCTCCCTCAAATCACCCCCCGCACGCCTTCTCCCACTGAGTCCAAAAGTCTGTTCTTTACATCTGTGTCTCCTTTGCAGCCCTGCATGGAGGATTGTTGGTGCCATCTTTCTGAATTCCACATCTATGCATTAATATACAGTGTCTCTCTCTTTCTGACTTACTTCACTCTGTATAATAGACTCCAGGTTCATCCACTTCATTAAAACTGACTCAGATGCGTCCCTTTTTATAGCTGAGTGATATTCCATTGTGTATATGTAACACAGGTTCCTTACCCATTCGTCTGCCTTTGGACATCTAGGTTGCTTCCACGTCCTGGCTATTGTTAAACAGTGCTGCAGTGAATACTGGGGTGCACGTGTCTTTCAGTTATTCCTAGGTGTTTTAAGGGGAGGTGGGACAGACAGGTTAGCTAATGTCATTATATTTTAGTTTTTCATGACATTAAATTTGTTAAGAATGGGGTTTATTACATGATCAAAAAACTGAATGAAAGATTAAACAAAAATTTAACTGTGAAACAATCTATAGCAGCTGGTCATGTTGAAACTTTCTGTTTTAATTCCTGACTAGGCGTGAGTAAAGTTAAATGCTACATTTTAGGTAACAGGTGATACATGGTTCTAAGCTTTTCTGACTATCAAGGCTACGCCTACTGCTTTAGTGAATCATGGAAAATTCTTTCTCATTTATTTTTAATGATTTCTCTTGCATCTGTTATTCAGCGTCACAAACACGGAAGTTGGCAGGGTGACAGTGATTGTTCCAGACTGCATCTGAATGCTTTTTTCTCCTTTGAGAATGAAGGATAAGTACTTATCCTTTGAATTAGGTGGAACTGCCAGAACACGTTTTCCTCCGTTTCTTCAGTCTCGCCGGAGGTGACCAGTCTGTAGAACTATCGCTTACTATGCACAGAGCAATTGCAGTCCCCCACAGCATGAGCAACCTGGAGCCTTCCGGACACGGAGAGACGAGGCCAGGGATTGGCAAGTCAAGGAAGCACTGTCCTCTGCCAGGGATCAGCCACTCAGTTTGTAATATTTTTAATCTCTTCAGTGTGTCCCACTTTCATCTTCAACCTGTGCTTCCTAAAGCCCAAGATTTTACAAGAATTTACTTCCAAACCTGACCTTCAACCAGAATGTGATTTAGGGGTAATCCTTTCAAGTGAGTCAAATTATGCCTACTATTTCAGTGAGAGACGTTTTTAAGCAAACCATCCATGTAAGGACTAAAAGCTCTGGTTGCTGAGAGCCATTTTCCCTGAGATAAGCCAGAGCTACAAATATATCGTCTAGACTTTGAAAGAAAGGATACGATTCTTAATATAGCTCACCAACCACTAAGTCAAGCCCAGGCTCTCATAATTTTTTCTATAACAGGAGAAGTCTGCCTGCATGTTGACTCAAAAGATTCTCACCTCTTCTGCTACCACACAAATAAATAAAAAAGAAAGGGCTCCCCTAAATCAGGCCAGATGGTGACCTGTAGCTATTTCAGCTCAGGATGTCAGTGTCCAAAGCATCAGGTTTGAATCATTTGGTATCATGGGATTTGATCACTGTTCGCTTGAATCTGCTGACTCGCTTCCTCTGGAAAGGGTAGTTTGGCATGGATGAGTCAGTGGTTTTTTGTTTTTTCCTTAGGGTGTTTGTTTTAAAAAAAAAAAATTGAGAAATTTTCAGCATCTCATGATGGTTTCAAAACCAAGGCTGACAACTTTCCCAGGAGGCCAGGAGTGCTATACTCTGAGGTGTTCCCAGTATAATGGGTGAGTATCAGTCACTGAATTCTTAGGGCTGCAGGTACAGCCTTTCTTAACTTGGTGATAATGATGGAGAAAGAAAATGCTCGAAAAAGAAAATACTGAGATGAGAAAAGCAGTGGAGTGAAAAACAGCCTTGTAGAGAGGCAGCCTGTACCATCCTTTGAGTTCTCCAGAGTGTCCTCCATGAGCTCTGGCACTGTTATAGAGAGGGAGCTGGGGAAGCAGGTGTGGGCTCAGGGATGCCCGTCTTCAGGGAGCCCTAACTAGCAGCTCTCCTGTCAGGAGTTACCACATGTACCCTCCCGGGGCCCACGCTCGGCCTATGGGTGAAGTCTGGCGAGCAGCTTAAGGAATGCAGCTTGTTTGGGAAATTTTGGTGTTTTTTGTCTACAGGTAATGTGGCACTCACGGGAAAAGAGCAAATGGAAAGGGAAAGAATGTTCTTAGGGGCCCTCAGGCACCTTAGCTGCCACCTGCTTCTGGCTGGCCCTGGGCCTCTACTGCCCTGGCAACAGGAGCTAAGCAGACGCAGAAGAACTGCCTTCGGTCACTCTTGAATTTTCCCCGAGTTCTTGAGTTCCCCCTTCTTGCCGTGGCCTACAGCTAGAAAAGGATCTTCCCAAACTCACATGAAGCAGCTGCATGTTAGAAAAACTAACTTCATCTGGAGAAACTGCAGACCAGGAGGGAGTTAATACCAGCCTTCACCATAGCAATTCAACTTTGACACAGTGTACCCCAAGCCAGGACATGCCCATGGTTTTTTGGTTCCATTTAAGGCAAAAGCTATCCAAACTTGGAAAGGCAGGGAAGTGACTATAGGAGCTCAAGGTGTGCAGCCTGTTGCCTCTCGACGTCCAGGAAGGTGTTCGTTCTAGTCCAGAGGCAGAAATGGGAAGCAACTGCAGTGCCAAGGGCTGATCCTGCCCTTCCTAGAGCGTGCCTGGGCCCAGCACACCCCGCTGTTTACAGAGGCTGCCCAGCCCCGCCTCGCTCCTGACGGCACCCAGTGGGAACCAGTGGAGAGAATCCTTCATCCTGCCCTGGGTGGAGCCCTGGCCAGAACCAAACTCACCTCTGCCCTGCTGAAGCCCTCTGTGCAGTCCTTGTTTGGTGCGTTTGTTCTTTAGACAGTGACTTCTTGAGCAACTGCTGTATGTGGAAAAAAAAAACACTCTAGTGGCATTTGTCAGGAATGAAATGCATTGGCAGGACCACAGACCGTTTGTTCAGGATTTTAAAAAGCCATGCAGTGGGGTTAGAAAGAACGTCAAGTTATCTACACTCTGTTCTGGTTTCAAATATTCAAGTGAATGGGGCAGGAAGGGGAGAGAGTTTCAGAAGAGAATGCTCTGAGTCTGTCGGGTGTTGGAGCCTTTTCTGAGCTGAAAGCGGAGCAGAAAATATGGTAGAGATGAAAGGTGTAGCAACAAGATCTCCAGTTGCCATGTGGCTCTCACTTCCCTCTGTTTCTGACTTGATGAGATGGGGTCGCCCTTGGGGATTCTCCAGCATGATTTCAGGTGGGGGTGTGACTCTTGCCATTCCCTCCTGAACCATCCAAAGCTACCCCAGGGGAGGAGGAAACGGCAGGCTCATCTCTTCCCTCTCACCTTGATTTCCTTCGACAACAAACTGGCTTGTGAGTTGGCTTGCATCGCAGTTTTCTCCGGTTGCTAAATCAACATTGTTTATTCCTGTCCCATCATCAAACCCTGTCTGAGCCTAAGACAGAAGTGAATGGTGGGATGGAATCAGGGACTTCAACCCTGAGATCCTTTCCTGCAGTTTCCTATCGGCCGGTCTCACCTGGTCCTGGTGCTCCTTAGCAAACCCTCTTCACCCAGGAGTCCCTTTTCTCCCCTTGGAACCCAGAGTCGCTCTCTGCTTTAAAACCTCAGGCAGATTTCCAGGCAGAGTGGCTCCAGACCTCTCTGGGAGACCGCAGATGCTTCCCCTCGACCTTGCTAAAATAAGGCACCAGGGCTTCCGCGGTGCGTCTTCCTGCAGGAACAGCTGTTTCCCAGCTGCTGTGTCAACCCTGCCGCCCGTTACCTCAACCTGGCAGCTGCCTTTCAGAGAGAGTGATCCCTCTGCCCTTGATGGATTCCCAGTCTTAAGTTCTACTGTATCCAGAGGAGGGAGGTGCAGCTTTAGCTGGGAAAGCGTGGGTGGGGCTGAGAGCTCCTGACCACAGAGCGCAGTCTGTAAAGTCAGAAGCTGGGCTGAACACCAGGGCTCCTGGATCCCCGAGGCTCCGGGGGTGCCCTCTTTTGCTCCCAGGGGCTCCCCCAGCGGGCACCAGGCCCCACCTCCCAATTTCTCTGCCTGCCTCCCTTCTTTCAGTTAAGGAATGTGCCAGGCACTGTGCTGGATGGCTTACACAGGAATGAGACCTTAATCCTCACTCTCAAATTCTCTGGGAAGTTAAACTCAGGTGAAGAACTGGCATACAGAGGGATGCATGGTATACCAGACACACTAAGTGCCTAGGAGTCCCTCCCAGCACCCCCTCCCAGGATGAAAGGAGAGGGGGAGAAGTCCACGGAGGATTTTTTGTGGTGACTCTCCGTCCATCACCAGCTCTGACCATTCCACCCCCGACTGCCCCTTGTCTATAGTGCCTCCTGCCTCAGCGATCATGGGTGACTGGAGCGCAGGCTCTTCCCGCCCACCTGAAAATCGGGGAGACTGAGCCCCAGACTGGAGAGAGCAAATCCATACCCTTGTCTCTTCGGTTAGTGGCAGAGCCAGGGTTTGGAGCCAGACTCTGCACTGCTACTAGCAAACAACCATGTCCATTCAACACCCACCTCCAGGCAGTGTTTACACTGCGCTCCCAGCAACCCCCCTTCCCCTGGCCCCCATCCAGCTCCCCAAAGGTGCCAAAGTGGGGGGGTCGGTTATTTTTACCAGCAGGGTTGGGAAAGGGACAAAGGCTGGGGCCAGGGCAATTCAGTGGCGCCAGCTGAGGCTTAAATACGATGACAAAGCCCCACCCTGACAACTCTGCCTGAGGACAACCCAGCAGGAAATCAGCAGCCTGTGGGCCCAGCCTGAGGGCTGGCTTGGGTCTGTCTGCCTGGAGGAAAGCCAGTCACAGGAGCTGAGGCTGGTTAAAAAGAGCTCAGTCACCTGCCGGCTCCAGTGTCTCTGCTGGCTGGGGAGCTGTGTGGACGAGGGTGCCAGCTCCTCTTCGTGGGGCCTGGAGGACAGAGAGGGGCAGGGGAAGGGGCAACTCGGGCCACAGACAGAGCCAGCCGGTGGGACCCGACCCCAGGCAAATCCATCAGTACCGCGTCCTGGCACTGGAACGGCGTGATAGGTCTGGTGAGGACTGAAGGGAGAAGAGCTTGACACCAGATCCCTGATGAAGCCAAGGGCCAGACCGTTGTTTGCCCCTCCCACAGTGTGTGTGCACCCCTGTCCCCCACCCCCGCCGCCCCCCCGCACCGCGTATCTTTTCCTTCCCGTGGCCTTGGCCCGTGCGTGCGTTCCTCCCCCACCTCCACCCCCCCAGCTCAGCAGCTCAGTCTCAGCATCTTCTCCCGCCTAGGAGGCCTTTCCACCTCCCCAGGCCTCAGTTTCCCCCTAGGCTACATGTTTTGGTTCCAGCTCTCAAGGCCCTCCAGGCAAACTAGGGCAGCACACAAGGCTCCCAGGAGAAGAGTGTAACTCTTTTCACTGAACTAGGTGAAATGATTCCGCAAGCTCAGGACCTCTTTGTTCAGATCTGAGCTCCCTGAGAAGTTGGGGGAACCTTGAGCCAAGAGGCTCCTTTGCTCACATCCTGCTGAGGAGACAAACACCTTGGGTGGCATGGTTGGAAGTGTGCAGCCTCACTGCAGTGGGAGCTGGGTAGCAGCCTGGGGGTCACGAGGAGACAGAACTTGCTCTCTGCAGGGTGGGGAGGCCAAGGGAACAGCCTGAGCAGGCTGATGGATGGCTCCGGGTGGGAAGGCAGCTCTCACTCAACAGCTCTGGAGGTTATTCCCGACTAGATGGTTGATTGTTCAACGGGGAGATTGGAACCCCTGAACTCCACCCCAAAATACTCCAAGTTAATGAATCTCATTGGTCCAGAAAAACACTGAACATATAAGAAGGGAACATGATCATTTGAGATCTCAAGAACTTTTCTGGAACTCCATCCTGCTGAGGTTAGGGGTCAAATGCCCCCTTTCTCTGACTGGAAAATTTATGAAATCAGTGGGGAATTGGGACATACACAGAAACAGCTAAGTTCCTGTAATTATGACATTTGCTTCTGGGCCAACTGCAGGCACCAATGTAGAGTGGGCATCTAAAGAACACTGACAGGTACCCAGCTAGACATGAGGGCGATAAAGGTTCCCAGGGATGCTGGGTTCAATCCCCACTCAAAACAGAGGAGCTGGGGAGAGTCTGAGGAAGAGGCCACTTGCAAAATGTGGACATGTTTATATAAAACTATTGAGGGGCGCGAAGCACACACGCCATAGCCTCACAGCCAGGAGAACTGCGGAGACCAGGACGAGGCTGCCGGAGACGCCCCACCGGAGGAGGCCCTCAGTGGAACAAGACGGCCTGCTGACCTCTGAGCAGCAGACATGCTGCCCTCTCATCTCACTCCGGCGCCTCCACTGACCGAACCTCCCTGAAAGTCAGAGGTACAGAGCACAGCGGAGAAGGCTGAGGGAGGATCCGGGGGGAGGTTAGGAACGACAGTCTGCATGATGCTAAGCAGGCAACTTCATTAGCGTTAATCAACAGTTTTGGAGCATAAAACACACCAGCACTGTGCCATCCACCGAGGGGGAAACTGTGAGAACCTGGATGCCTGGGGAGGCCAGAGCAGAAGTGTTTAGAGAAGCCCTTGGAGGAGGTGGGAACGTGAGAAGGGGCTCAGGGGACACGTAAGACAAGGCTGGGGGAGCTTTCATTCCTGTAGCAGAATGCCACTTTGCAATTGGATCCACCCCAAGGTCAATTTTCAGACCTTCTCTCCCTGAGATTTTACGTCCTAGCCAGGGCCAAAGACACCCATCTGACTAGGCTGAGTCCACATATTACTCCCCTGGGAAGGATCAATTTTCCAAACTGCCTATTTTCTCCCTGGGGTCTCTGGTTTCTCCACCTCCAAGAGTGATGTCCTAATTCATCAAGCAATTCATCAATAAAAATTCACTGGACTCCGTGGGGTGAGTACGGGTGAATAAAACACACCATCCTTGCCCTTAGGAGCTCATATTTTACATAGAACAGAAAGACGTAAAAAATTATTAGAATATGTTTGATAGGAGGTGTAATGTAGATATGATCCAAGTTCTAGGGAAGTATAGCAGAGAGAGTGACTAATACCTGGAGGTGTAAAAAAAAAAAAAAAAGACTTCTTTGGAGAGGTCATATTTACACTGTTTAAGTCCTTTGAAAGTGACAGTGAAGTCGCTCAGTCGTGTCCGACTCTTTGCTACCCGTGGACTGTAGCCCACCAAGCTTCTCCGTCCATGGGATTCTCCAGGTAAGTCCATTAGTGAGTAGAATTTGCTAGGCTGAGAAGGGAATTCCTGGCGGAGGACTTAAAGTGTGTTGAGACACAAGAGATGAAAAGACATGATGAAAAACTCAGGATGGCTAGAGTATAGGATGGCAGGAAGTGAATCTAGTGAAAAAGGTTTGGGCTGGTTTAAAGGGACCTCCTATTTGTAACCAGTCTGTTGTTTGTTCCATGTCCAGTTCTAACTGTTGCTTCCTGACCTGCAGAGTTGACTCATTGGAAAAGACTCTGATGCTGGGAGGGATTGGGGGCAGTAGGAGAAAGGGACGACCGAGGATGAGATGGCTGGATGGCATCACGGACTCGATGGACATGAGTCTGAGTGAACTCCGGGAGATGGTGATGAACAGGGAGGCCTGGCGTGCTGTGATTCATGGGGTCGCAAAGAGTCGGACACGACTGAGCAACTCAACTGAACTGAACTGAAAGGGACCTCCGGAGTACACTTAAGGATTTTGTCAGTTAAACAGGCAAATAAGGAACCAAAGGATGTTCTGATGCAGAGGAGTAAAATGAGCTTTCTTTTTGGAAAGAAAGTAATTTTCTAGAAGGAAACAGTATTTGTTCAAATGAAAGGAATGGAATGTGAGCTAGGGATTGGGTCCTCCTGTCCCTGCCCCCACCCCACATTCCACCCCTGCACCCTCCCCCACTCCTGCCATTTCTCTGCAGAGAATATAAACAGTTGTTTGGAAACTGTTGCTGCTCTGACTTTGCAACAAGTAAGCCAAATAAATGAGCTTGTTTAGTCTTCTAGGAGAATGTGGGAGGAGTCACCCCACCCCCACCCCCACCCCCCTGCAGGGTATTTCCCCTTCTTTCAGACTTTACCCCAACCTCAGATCTTATGACCCAGGGAATGGGATGGAACCTGAACAAGAACTAGAGCTAGGGCCTGCCAATCCTAGAATAACTAGCCAACCCCAGAGCACTTCAGTCTCCCTGCAGTTCCATCCAAACTTTGTGGCTATTCCTCCAGGTCTTAGCTGAAAAACACCAGAAATAGGCCAGCCCTTTTCAATTTAATTAGCCTTTCCTCTGAGGACACCAGATGGAATGAAGCAGAGACACAGGCACAGGCAAGGAGGGGTGGGAGTCAATGCTAAATGGGGTTGTCTCATGACCCCTAACTCCCCCCCCACAGAGGGTGCCTCTTAGAGCAAGGAGCCCAAGAGGCAGCCTTCAGGTTCTCAGGCCAGGGGTCCAGCTGATGCTCTCAGGCCTGGTCTGTGTGGTGGTCAGAGTGGAAGCAGATGTCTGCCCCGACCCCAGGCAGAAGGAGGAAGCCAGCTTCCTCCACGGGGCTCACGAACAGCTGCCTCACCTGAGGGAATTTACCTGCCCCCACCTGGCTCCTGTCTCAGTGGCTGTGGGCAGCCAGCAGCCCATGCTGGGAGCCTGTGACACAGCCAAGTAAGGTGCTGGAGTTTATTTCTGGAGCTGTTTAAGAGTGGGGGAAACAGCCAGCTGCCAGGGATCAGATGAGGCCTGCAGCGCCTTCCTTATCGGAGAGTGACATTTGTTCAGTAAATGCAGCCAGGAGGCAAGGGCAGAGGAGCGTTGAAAGGACCCTTAGAGCCTTAGAGGGTCTCTCCCGGGGCTTAGGTGCGGTGCACCTTCTCTGCAGGGCAAAGACCACCGATGTGGAGCGACTGCCCCCTCTGGTGGTGATTACAGGGATAAAGTTACCCTGGGGCCGCTTTCCTACCCCGCACCTTAGTCCAGGGGCAGTCCTTCCTTCCAAGCTCCAAAAAAAGAAACCTGTGACTCCAGGCTAGAGTTCCTCTAGCCTCCTTCTCTTTCTCCTGATTGCAGTCATGGCTCCTAGCCGGGATCTTCTTTCAATTTTACAGATTGACACGTTTAGTGGCCAAAAAAACCCAAACACTGGAGCTGTGCTGTGAACAGCAGCTTGGTTCCAACGGTCACTTTGTGTTTTTGCTCCATGGAGGAAAACAGACTTCTTGTTTGTATCTTTAGTCAAGCCTAGCTGTTTCCATACTTGCAATGTGGCAAAGAGGGAAGCACTGTGACCCCTCCCCCAAAAGGCCACTGCCTCTCCCAGTGTCGCAGATGGGGGGCGAGCAGTCACCGTGTGTCCAGCGGAGGGGACCGCTTCCTGATCCTGGGACCACTGCTAGAGTGGTCTTCCCTGTTGGAAGCTGGCATCACTGTCCCTCCAGCCTGGACAGAGACCCCCACATGGCTCAGCCCCCTGGATCCTGGCCAGGAAGTCACTTTTCCAGCTGTCCAGGGCTGCCTGCCGAGGAAGGTCAGAGTGATCTGGTGATTGTGGCACTCAGGCTGGAAAGACAAAGTCCTGGGTCTGTTTTGCTATTGCTATTGTCACTTAGTCTTTATGATTTACATCTATTTTTAGGCACCTTCCTTACTGGACACTTTAAAAATGTCCCCTGTGACTCAGTCTATCAGATACTGGATGCTCTCGGCAGGAAACAAGCCAGAAGAACACGCTCCATGCTTCGATTATGGTCCTGAGCCTTTCCACGTATAAGTTAATGGAGCTTTCGGTACAGTTTGTCCCCACCCTCCCTACCCCTTTCCTTCCTTCCTTTCTTTCTGTACTGATAGCTTGAAAGTAAAATGAGCTGAGTGCATGAATATTATGAACAGTCAGTTCTTTGGATAGGTGTCCATTCAGGAGAAACATTGCACAGTGTGTTTCAGGATTATTGTTTACTTTGCTAAGTGTACTTTGCATTGTGATAACATGTATATATCATGAGATTTACAATATTAACCATTTTTAAAGTGCGCGATGCTGCGGCACTAAAGGATATTTATATTATGCAACTATCACCTCTACCCATCTCTAGAACTTTCTCATGATCCCAAAAAGAAACGGCACTGCACCTCTTTTTAACACTGGACCCTGGGAGAGACTGCTGGAGTCTAGTGTGGCCATTGAACTCCTGGTGACTTCCCCTTCTACGGTTCTTCCTAGCCTGGGCAGAAAAGTGGTGTCCACTGTGTTCTAGCTCCTTCCCCAGTGGGGAATTCATCAGACACTATGCTGCCTGTTTTCTACAGTTGTTGAACTCTGTTGCCAGAAGACACCCCTAGAGCTGCTTTGAATACCCCTTCCCAAAGCAGAAACACAGCTACACTGAAGCCTAGCTCTGTGTATGATTTACAAGGCGCACAAAATAAAAATTTGCTTAATGAATGAATGAGCCTGTGCATACAGATCACCATCTCTGGAAAGGAGACTTCATGGCTGTTCGTGGTCATAGGAAGATGACAAAGCATGTGCTTTAGGGTCTTAAAGATCTGAGTTCAAGTGCTGGCTTCTCCCTTAACTGAACTTGAGCCTCCCAATTTTTTTTTTTTTCCCAATTTCTACTTTATTGGAGAAAATAGATTTGTTGTGATTTGTTTGTTCATGTTATGCGTTTTCTCTTTCCTCCTACCCACCCTCATACACATTCACCCTCATAAGCCACTCCTCATCCTTTAAACTAAACTTTCATGCCTTTTATTATTTCCAAATCCAAAAACTTGGCTCTGCTCTCCTGGGGCAGAGAACACAGGGCTTACTATGGGCCCCAGGTTTTAATAGTAACCAGATCCTATCAATCATTCATTGGAGGCAATGCAGTTATATGGCTCTGGCAGTGAATTTGCTGGGGAAGAAAGCAGAGAAATGGGGCAGGTGTCAGGGAGAAGCAGAACTGAAGGCCAAGGATACTTAAACATGTTACAAGATCAAAGGGAAGAGTCAGCTGAGGGGGAGTGGGACACATACTGTCAGTTACAAAAGCTGACCTCTCTTTCTTCCCTTGGGATGGGCTACTCCTGACAGGGGAGGAGTTGGAGGAATTCCATTTGCTCTTTCCAGTGATTGGTGGAGGATGAGCATGTGACCCACTTCTGGCCAATGAGACATAAGGATGAATCTGCGGCGGTTACCCGGAAATAACTCAGTTCAGTCCAGTCGCTCAGTCGTGTCCGACTCTTTGCGACCCGATAGACTACAGCCCGCCAGGCCTCCCTGTCCATCACCAACTCCCGGAGTTCACTCAAACTCATGTCCATTGAGTTGGTGATGCCGTTCAACCATCTCATCCTCTGTCGTCTCCTTCTCCTCCTGCCTTCAATCTTTCCCAGCATCAGGGTCTCTTCAAATCAGTCAGCTCTTCGCATCAGGTGGCCAAAGTATTGGAGTTTCAGCTTCAACATCAGTCCTTCCAATAAATATTCAGGACTGATTTCCTTTAAGATGGACTGGTTGGATCTCCTTGCTGTCCAAATATGTTTGGGTAAATAAGATAGTCAACACAGCAAAAAAGCCTTTAAAATTTTTAAATTCATTTGTATTCTTTGTTTCACTCCTGCCTCTTTCCTGGCTTTGTTGAACCGTATCCTCTGGAGATGAGAAGCTTGAAGCCACTCCAGCCTCCTTGGAACAGGGAAGGGATGTGCTGAGCTGGAGGGTGACACCCAGTCCTCTGAGGATGGCAATACAGCAGGGTGGTGGGACCTGGATCCCTGATGGTACTTGACGACTTTGTGAGCTGCCAAACAACCAGAGATCGCTCTGTTGGGGCTTAGTAAGAAACTATTATCTGCTCTGTGAGTTAAGCCACTGCTAGTTACCTTTCCAGGGCTTCGCTGGCGGCTCAGCTGGTAAAGAATCCACCTGCAACGCAGGAGACCCTGGTTCAATTCCTGAGCCAGAAAGATCCCCTGGAGAAGGGATAGGCTACCCTCTCCAGTATTCTTGGGCTTCCCTGGTGGCTCAGATGGTAAAGAGAGTCCACCTGCAATGTGAGAGACCTGGGTTTGATCCCTGGGTTGGGAAGATCCCCTAGAGAAGGGCATGGCAACCCACTCCAGTGTTCTTGCCTGGAGAATCCCCATGGACAGAGGAGCCTGGTGGGCTACAGTCCACGGGGTCGCAAAGAGTCGGACACGACTGCACAACAAAGCGTAGTACAGTACAGCACAGTTACCTTTCCAGCTGAATGCTGCTTCACTGGTATGGGGAGGTGGTTACATTCTGGACCCAAGGTATTTTAGGTTGGTCTTAAAATGGGATCAGGGTACCAGTATGACTTTTAAAGATGCTGAAGTACAGCATCTCTGACTGGGGCTTCTTCGCCTAAAGTAGCGATCAAGATCAGCGTTCTTTAAAACAATCCTGAGCTGCCAATTACTTTGTGATGGATAGTGAAGGTTATGGAAGTCAGATCTCTTTACCTTTCTGATTGAAGCCAGGCTAACCTACTTAAAATCTTTCAAGCTAGGCTTCAACAGTACATGAACTGAGATGTTCAAGCTGGATTTAGAAAAGGCAGAGGAATTAGAGATCAAATTGCCAACATCCGTTGGATCATAGAAAAAGCAAGGGAGTTCCAAAAAAAACTACTTCTGCTTCATTGACTACACTAAAGCCTTTGACTGTGTGGATCACAACAAACTGTGGAAAGTTCTGAAAGAAGTGGGATTATTAGACCATTTTACCTGCCTCCTGAGAAACCTGTATGCAGGTCAGGAAGCAATAGTTAGAGCTGGACATGGAACAACTGACTGATGCAGAATTGAGAAACGAGTATGTCAAGGCTGTATATTGTCACCTTGCTTATTTAACTTCTATACAGAGTACATCATGCAAAATTCCAGGCTGGATGACTCACAAGCTGGAATCAAGATTGCCAGGAGAATATCAACGACCTCAGATATGCAGATGATACCACTCTAATGGCAGAAAGCAAAGAGGCACTAAAGAGCCTCTTGATGAAAGAAGAGAGTGAAAAGACTGGCTTAAAACTCAACATTCAAAAAACTAAGATCATAGCATCCAGTCCCATCACTTCATGACAAACAGATGGGGAAAAAGTGGAAACAGTGAGAGATTTTATTACCCTGGGCTCCAAAATCACTGTGGATGGTGACTGCAGCCGCAAAATTAAAAGATGCTTGCTTCTGGAAAGAAAAGCTATGACAAACCTAGACAGCGTATTTAAAGCAGAAACATCACCCAGCCGACGAAGGTTCATATAGTCAAAGTTACGGTTTTTCCAGTAGTCATGTGTGGATAGGAGAAGGCAATGGCAACCCACTCCGGTACTCTCGCCTGGAAAATCCTATGGATGGAGGAGCCTGGTGGGCTGCAGTCCATGGGGTCGCTAAGAGTCGCACACAACTGAGCGACTTCACTTTCACTTTTCACTTTCATGCACTGGAGAAGGAAATGGCAACACACTCCAGTGTTCTTGCCTGGAGAATCCCAGGGACAGGAGAGCCTTGTGGGTCTATGGGGTCGCACAGAGTTGGACACGACTGAAGTGATTTAGCAGCGGCAGCAGCAGCATGTATGGATACTAGAGTTGGACCATAAAGATGGCTGAGCACTGAAGAACTGGTGCTTTCAAACTGTGGTGCTGGAGAAGACTCTTGAGAGTCCCTGGGACTGCAAAGCAATCAAACCGGTCAATCCTAAAGGAAATCTACCCTGCCTATTCACTAGAAGGACTGATGCTGAAGGTGAAGCTCTAATATTTTGGCCACCTGGTGTGAAGAGCCCGCTCATTGGAAAAGACCCTGGTGCTGGGCAAGAGGAAAAGGGGGTGACAGAGGATGAGATGGTTGGATGGCATCACCGACTCAATGGACATGAGTTTGAGCAAACTCCGGGAGACAGTGAAGGACGGGGAGGCCTGACGTGCTACAGTTCATGGGGTCACAAAGAGTCGGACACAACTTTGTGACTGAACAAGAAACAGTGACTAGCCCTCTCCATCACTTCTCATCATTACTGGTCATTCTTGATCCTCTGGGAGGCAGATCTTCCTAACTTTTCTAGCTGGCCACCATTTGATCGTAATAGGAGACAGAACTCTGGAAGTCATGCTTTCCTCTGGAATTTAGACAGAAGACAGCTCTCTTGATTGAGAGTTCAAGAGGCTGGGCTATGGTTCAGAACATGGGCCTGAAGGAAAAGAAAGTGAGAGTGAAGTCGCTCAGTCACTCAGTCGTGTCTGACTCTCTGCGACCCCATGGACTGTAGCTTACCAGGCTCCTCTGTCCATGGGATTTTCCAGGCAATAGTACTGGAGTGGGCTGCCACTTCCTTCTCTGAAGGAAAAGAAGAGACATGCAAAGGAGGCACTGAGGAAGCGGCCAGAAGGCACAGGCTATCCTTCTCAGAACTACTGAGGGAGGCCCGGGTGACTGAGAACAGAGTACCCACCTGGAGAAGTGTGTGACTGAGGGGAGAGCAGGTTCTCGAAAGTGACTAGTACAAGCCTAAGAGTAAGCAGCAGAGTGAAGGATGAGTTGGAAACAACCGGGGCTGGAAGCAAGGCATCTAGTTAGCCAGTTACTGGGATATTCCAGGTGAGGGAAAACTAGGGCGGTGGCAGGGGAGATGGAAAAGAGGGCAGGATACAGGAGGCCTCGAAGAGATAGAAGCAGCAAGGACTGCCAACCAACGGGATGCGGGATGTAAGGAGATTGGAGAATGGAAGGACAGATCTAATACAGCGTCGGGAGAGACCTTAAAAATCAACTAGATCCATGGTCCCCAGCGTTTTTGGTGCCAGGGCCTGGTTTCACAGAAGACAATTATTTTCCATGGTCCCAGGGAATGGGCAGGATAGTTTCAGGATGACTCTCTCGTAAGGCGTGAGCAACTGAGATCCCTCACCTATGCAGTTCACAGGAGGGTTCCTGCTCCACGGAGAATCTAATCCCCTGCTGATCTGACAGGATGAGGAGCTCAGGGGGTGATGTGAGCAACGCAACGGGGAGCGGCCGTGAATACAGAGTTTAGCTCGCTCACCCTGCCACTCACCTCTTGCTGTGCAGCCTGGTTCCTAATAGGCCGCAAACTGGTGAGGGACCCCTGAGCCGGGTCAAGTCTGGAAACCAAACTTGAGATACCTTCTTCAACAAAGCCGTACGATGTACGTGGGATGCAATGTGTTTTTCTCACTCTCTTACCTTGTTCAGGACTAGGGCACAAACCAGTCATATCACAGAAGACAGCACAATTGTTTTGTGAAAGGGTTTGGGGGCGGGTGGTGGATCTCTGCAGGGCCAGCTTCAGGAGTGTGTGACCCGTGTGTTCACACAGGGACCCGTGCTTTCGGAACTCCACATTTGGCTTAATGCTCTGCAGTTGCTGTCTTGAAATTCTTCATAATTTCTGGATAATTTACTGAGGACAGCAAGGGTTAAAATGAGTGTGGATGAGAAGCATGTGGATTATAAGAGTTGCAGCCTATCTCACAGGCTTGCTGTGAGTGTTAAATAAGCAAATACATATAAAGAGCTCAGAACAACGTCTGACACATAGTGATCGTCGTGTTTAGTTAGTATCATTCCCTCCCTATGTGGATTCCTCACCTGACAGCCTCAGGTTGATTATTCACAGGGTCACAGATAACTTCTCATATTCACATTGTTTGACTGGCACTCACCATCCAGCTCCAGGCTTATGATTGTCTTTGGGGGGAAAAGAAACTGCACAATAATAAATGCCACAATAAATAAATGCATGATCTCACATCCTCTCATCCTTAGTGTAGCTAAATAGTGCTTCGGGGTGCATCTGTGTGGGATGTGTGTCTCTGTGTGTCTTTGTGTCTGAGCGGAAGCTTTTTTTTTTTAATCTTAACTCAAAATTAGAGGTTCTCTCTGGTGGTTTAATTTTTTTCTTTACCTGCCTTCTTTTTTGTTCATATGGAAAAGACTCTTGAGCCACCTGCTTCCTCCCTCCCTCTGAGTGTCCTCAGATCCCCAAGGGGAGGGTGGGATGAAAGGAAGGACAAATCACTACTGTCATCAGGGTAATGGCTCCCTCCCCCACTTCCTTCCACTCCCATCTGAGTCCCCAGAGCCCATCAAGGGCCCAACCTTTGTGCTCCTTTGGAGCACAGCTCCTTTGACTGGTGGTAAAAAATTAAAATACTGGCCTGACACTTCTATTCCACGAACCTCCGTAGTGATCAAAGTCTGGAAGCTGTTCCCTTCTGCCCCGTCCTAATCTTGGATGGTCCAACCCATTCCCAGTAAGCGGAGCTCTCTCTTACTGTCCTGGGGTTTCAGGTCTGCGGAGGACTGCATATTTTTTCCTTAGCAGAAATAGTTGTGGTTTTTCCTAACAACTTTGCAAGTTCCCCATAGAGTTGGAAATTCCCTTCTTGATTATGGCTTTTAGTGGATGGACAAGAAACCTGGTCCGGTCCTGTCTTTCCTGCTGTGTGACTCTAGGAAGTCAGCTGAAGGTCTCTGGGCCTTGGATCACAAGAATTTCCTAGACTGGAACAGACCTGGGGCTGAAAAGGGAAGGATTGATTTTTGGAGGACCCTGGGAGAAGGGATTTACAAATATCCCTGTGGTGAGAATAACCATTTGGGGAACTACCAACCCATTTAAGATTCCTCTTCTTGGAAAAAAAAAAAAAGAGTTTAATAATTTCTGTTGGTAATTCCTATCCCCTACGCTCACCTCCATGCCTGCCTCCACCCCTAGCTGTTGACTGATAGAGCGGATAAGCTGTGCCCTCTCCCTCCCACTTATACACGCACTTCTGGGAGGCCCTAGATAAATAGGAGGCCTGAGGAACTATTATTATCATTATGATGATTATTATGTTTTCTGCATGAGAAACAGGAAGTGAAACTGACTAAAATGACCAGTGATACATGTCTAGCCCCGTCTTCTCAGCCAGACGTAAAGGCAAAGAAGCCAAAGAAAACGGGCTCTGCTGCAGCCCCCGTCTGCCTCCAGTGCGTGTATGTGTGTGTGTGTGTGAGAGAGAGAGAGACAAGGAGTGTCTTTCAATAACTGGTTTCCAGGACTTGCAATCTTTGAACCTTAATCTAAAGCCCATTCTTCCCACTTCATGTGACATCCTCAGGGTCCTTTCTTACGACTTCCTTCCCCATTTCCTAGACAGAGCTTCCCACAGCTGTCAGATGGTAAAGGACACGTCCAGTGATTAATTGGTCCCTCTGCACACACACCTTATCTGCTGAGGCCAGGTCTGAGCCTATGCCTTCCTCGGGAGCCCGTTTCGTCCCCAGAGCCGACATTCCCTGAGCCAGAGGTCTTTCCTCCCTCTCCCTTCGGGGAGCTCTGCTTCCTCCTCTGGCCTGGCTGCCCTACACTCCATCAGCACAGCTGACTATTCACATCCTCTGTCGTTCTCAGGAATCAGGAATCGACTGAGGATAAACGGCAGTCATAGAACAGGGCACGGGGCGACATAATGGCCCCAGGCTGACATTTCCATTTGCAGTGCCGGGGCCCCTGGAAACTCTGAATAACAGCAGAAGTGACCTGATTCTCAGACTGCCTTGTTAGCTCCACTTCCCAGGGGGAAAAGAGCTGGCAGCTGCGTGGGGAGCATATGAAGCAAGCTGGTGTTTCGGAAGTGCCCCCGCATCTGGACAGTGTTCCGAAAACTGCAGAGGGAACAGCAGAGAAAAGGCATCAGGACGGGGAGCAGAGAACTGAAGAGAGAGCAGGATGCTGCACTCTGCTTCTCCCAACACCTTTAACGGACTAAGATCTTGACCCAAATGAATGGATTATTGGCATTACAGTGTGGGAAAAACATAACTGTCTCATCGTGACTTTTTCCAAGCCCAGAACAGGGTCCAGTGGCACCCACTCAGGTCTAGGGTGGGGGTGAGGTCAGAGCTGGGCACCTGATCAGAGAGGAAACTCTAGCAAAGAGTCTCACGGCCCAGGCTCATCTGCCCTTGGGTGGCCCCTCTCCCTGCTCTCTGTCTTGGGTTGGGTCCCAGCTTCCTGCCTTCAGATCCCCGCTCCAGTCCTTACGTTAAGTCACTTAAGTAACACTGGGCCTCAGTTTCCTCACCCGGGCTCCTGAAAGGGTATTAGTAATACTTACCTTGTAGGGCTCTTGTGAGAACTCATTGAGTCAACATACAGCGGGCACTTAGAACCACGTCAGGACAACAGTAAGCGCTTGATCAATGGGCGCGATCCTTATGGCCTCCGTCTTTCTCTGAGTGGCAGGCACCATCCTGCATTCCGTCTGCTCAGCATGAGTGAGTGTCGTGTTCCGGGGCTGGCACTGGGCACGTCACTAGGCGTGGATCTGAGCCTGCAGGACACGCGTCTCCCCAGAGGCTGCACTGCCACCCGGGTCTCTGTCCCTAACACAGAGCGGAGCATGAAACGGGGAGTCACCTTGCCTCCAGTTCCTCCTGGCTCCTCTCCCCGGGTCCCTGCCTGTGTGCCTTCGTTCACTTCTGGCCCACTCTCTTTTCCCAGCTCTGAGGAAGACGGTCCCCCATGTCCCGGCGCAGGCCGCCCTGGAATCCTGCCGGGCCCACCCCTGACGCGTCCCAGTAGGGACGCCCACTGGTCTCCCCATGCAGCACCTCTCCTTCCAGGCCCCAGGGTCCCCCCACACTCCCTGGGGGCGCTGGAGGAGGGCCCTGCAGCTCCATCGTCACACTTCTCGGTGTGAATGAGAACTGGATTCCCCGGGGAGTGACGCTGGCAGGGCAGCTGTGATGACACCAGGGCTAGAAGAAACACCTCTGCTCAGCCCGGCCTGTCTGGGGAAGACCCAGGGGATGGCTGCCTGCACGATCGGGCTCCATCTCAGTGACTGGGACCTTGGCCCCAGATGGCTCTGCAGACAACAGGGGAGCAGCCAGAGGGCCAGCCTCAGAGGCCTCCCCTCTTGGACCAGAGCTCAGCCCAGCTCTCCACTTCCCGGCCTGGCCTCAGCCTCTTCCCTGCTGTATATCCACTTCTGCCCTTGGCCGTCCCCACCAGCTTCCTTTCCTTCCCTATGGAAGCTAGGAGAACCTCAGAGGGAAAAGGATGACCTGGTCCCAGGAAGCTCAGAGTGAAGGCCCTGCGCTGTCCAGGCCTTCAGACACGGGTGATGGGTCCAGGGCTTCCTGCTTGACAGCATGACTTTGGAGTTGAGGATCTGATGTCCTGGGATTCAGGCCAAAGCCAATCCATGCCAGTTCCTAAGTGAAAGGTTGGCCTGGCTCAAATACCGCTGGAAGGATGCACTGGCGAACTGGGTGGAGAACTGGGTGGCTGAGGGCTTCGAGCGGGACGGAGCTGTTTATTACACAGCCTTCAGGGTCCCTGCACTGGGTACCATGAGGATGTGTTAAAGTTTCCAGAAGAGAGAGAGAGAGAGAGAATATTCTGTACTTTTGTAAATCTTCTACATGTTGAATATAGAGAAGAGCCCTTTGGTCCTCTCTTCAGGGCAGAAGGGATACTGATGCAGCCGCGTTGGGGAAGCCACATCTGGGCCCAACTTCAGGCTCAGAAGGGGCTGTCAGAGGCGGGTGGCTGCTCGGGGAGATTTTCTGAGTGTCTGAACCACTTGGAATCTTGAACTATGAGGCGACACATTGCTAAGCGCAGTGGTCCATCCCAGCCTGGAAGGCCACTCTCCTATCCTATGGACTAATGGACAGTTGAGAGGAGAGGAGAGGATGACAGAGGGGAGCCATTCAGGTGCCTTTGCACTCAGAGCCAACATGGAGGGGCTGGCCAGAGCTAGCACCCCGGGGACGCATCCTGGTAGATGCCAGAAGCTGCCTCCAGTTTCCAGGCAGGGCTTCCCGTGTGGCTCAGATGGTAAAGCATCAGCCTGCAATGCGGGAGACCGGGGTTCGACCCCTGGGTTGGGAAGATCCCCTGGAGAAGGAAATGGCAACCCACTCCAGTACTCTTGCCTGGAAAATCCCATGGACAGAGGAGCCTGGTGGGCTATAGTCCCTGAGGTCCCAAAGAGCTGGACACAACTGAGCGACTTCGCTTGGTACATTTGTTTCTTTAAAAACATTTCTCTTTTTTTCATCCCAGGCTCTTGCATTTTTATCCTTGTTGAAGCTTGCACAGCACTTTCACATAATACCAGTTATGGCTTCTGTCGTCCAAAGTCCAAAGCCTTAGCGGAGGGTTAGCCCTCAAGCCTGCCTGTCACCTCACACCTTGGCACCCTCCCCTACACACCCCATGCTGACCACCTGCTGCTTCAGAAGAGGCCATGCAATTTCTTCTCTCCCTTTGCTCCATTGTTTGACGTTACCCCTTTCTCCTCCTCTGCTTGGAGAATTCTTGCCTATCTTTATATTCCTAGGTCAAATGCCATTTCTTTGGTGAGAACTTTCAGATGATTCTCTCGTTAGTGAGTCGAGAAGACTCATGCTTAAACCCTCTCAACGCCACACCCGTTAGGATGGCCATTACTAAAATGCAAACGCGAAACACCAAGAAAATAACAAGTGTTAGCTAAGTAGAGAAACTGGAACTCTTATGCATTGCTGATGGGAATGTAAAATGATGCAAGAATTTCATGTAGAATTATTACAACATGACCTAGCAATTCAACTTCTGGGTTTATACCTAAAAGAACTGTAAGCAAGGACTCAAACAGATATTTGTACACCCATGTTCATAGCTAGCAAGGTAATGCTCAAAATCCTTCAAGCTAGGCTTCAACAGTATGTGAACTGAAAACTTCCAGATATACAAATTGGATTTAGAAAAGGCAGAGGAACCAGAGATCAAATTGTCAACATCCGTTGTGTGTGTGTGTGTGCTTAGTCGCTCAGTTGTGTCCGAGTCTTGCAACCCCATAGACTGTAGCCTGCCAGGCTCCTCTGCCCATGGAATTTTCCAGGCAAGAATACTGGAATGGGTTTCCATTTCCTTATCCACTGGATCATAGGAAAAGCAAGAGAATTTCAGAAAAACATGTACTTCTGCTTCATTGACTACACTAAAACCTTCAACTGTGTGGATTACAACAAGCTATGGAAAATTCTTAAAGAGATGGGAATACTAGACCACCTTACCTGCCTCCTGAGAAACCTGTACGTAGGTCAAGAAGCAATAGTCAGAACCAGACATGAAGGAACGGACAGGTTCCAAATTGGGAAAGGAGTACATCAAGGCTGTATATTGTCACCCTGCTTATTTAACTTCTATGCAGAGTACATCATGAGAAACGCCAGGCTGAATGAAGCACAAGCTGGAATCAAGGTTGCCCAGAGAAATATCAATAACCTCAGATATGCAGATGACACCACTCTTATGGCAGAAAGCGAAGAGGAACTAAAGAGCCTCTTGATGAAAGTGAAAGAGGAGAGTGAAAAAGTTGGCTTAAAGCGCAACATTCAGAAAACTAAGATCATGGCATCCAGTCCCATCACTTTATGGGAAATAGATGGGGAAACAATGAAAATAGCGACAGACTTTATTTTCTTAGGCTCCAAAATCACTGTGGACAGTGACTGCAGTCAAGAAATTAAAAGATGCTTGCTCCTTGGAAGAAAAACTATGGCAAATCTAGACAGTGTATTAAAGAGCCAGTGACATTGGTTTACTGACAAAGGTCCATACAGTCAGAGCTACAGTTTTCCCAGTGGTCATGTATGGATGTGAGAGCTGGACTATAAAGAAGCCTGAGCACCAAGGAATTGACGCTTTGAACTGTGGTGCTGGAGAAGACTTTTGAGAGTCCCTTGGACTGCAAGGAGATCCAACCAGTCCATCCTAAAGGAAATCAATCCTGAATATTCATGGGAAGGACTGATGCTGAAGCTGAAGCTCCAATACTTTGGCCCCCTGGGGTGAAGAGCCAACTTAGCGGAAAAGACACTGATACTGGGCAAGATTGAGGGCAGGAGGAGAAGGGAACGACAGAGGATGAGATGGCTGGATGGCATCCTGGACTCAGTGGACATGAGCTTGAGCAGGCTCCAGGAGATGGTGATGGACTGGGAGGCCAGGCAGTGCTGCGGTCCCTGGGGTTCCAAATAGTCGGACACGACTGAGCAACTGAGCGGTGAAGATGATGTTCATAGCATCATTATTCACACTAGCCGAAGGGTGAAAGCAAACCAAATGTCTATCAAGAGGGATGAACGAATACATAAAAGCTGGGCATATATATATACAATCAAGTCATCTAGTCACTCAGTTGTGTCTGACTCTTTGTGACCCCAGGATCCACAAAGTTCCTCTGTCCATGGGATTCTGCAGGCAAGAATACTGGAGTGGGTTGACAGTTCATTCTCCAGGGGATCTACCCGACCTAGGAATCGAACCCGGGTCTCCCACATCGCAGGCAGATTCTTTACCATCTGAGCCACCAGGGAAGTCCAATATATATGATGGCACAGCCCTGCAAAAAAAAAAAAAAAGACATTCTGACACATACTACAACATGAATTTAAATACCTTGTGGTAACTAAAACAAGCCAGTCAAGAAGACAAATGCTATATGATTTCACAAATGTGAGTTTCCTAGAATAGTCAAATCCATAGAGACAGCAAGTAGGGTGGTGGTTGCCAGGGGCCGGGAGGAGGATGGGAGTGGGGAGTTATTATTTAATGGGAACAGAAAAACAACTTGGGAAGATGAAAAGTTCTAGAGGTGGATGATGCTGATGGCTGCACAACAACACGAATGTACTTAATGCCTCTGAACTAGTTAAGAGTTAAAATGACAAATTTTATGTTATGTCTGTATAACGATCATGTGTATATACACGTGTGTATATACATGTAACTTTTCAAGGCTCTCAAGTTCTGTCAGCGTCCCCTGGGCATTCCTAAGCCTAGGACAATACTTGGTCCTAAGTGATGCTCTGTCAGTGTTTGTGGCTATGAAACGGGCTGCAAAACTGATGGTGGGGGCAGGTGCAAGGGTCAGGACGGCCCCCATGCCAACTTCTCTCTTCCAGCATATCCAATTTTCTCTTGCACTTGCCGCTCCAAAGAAGGGGTGGGGACTCTGGACATCTATCCAGAGGTGCAGGGAGACGCCTCACCAGCATCAATGAGTGAGCTTCCAGGAATGAGAGGGACTTGCCCACTATGCGTACTATATAGGTCATGTAACAGAAAGAACTTCCTCTTGCGGTACAGAGAGGCACCGGAAGTTCTGAGCCTAAAGTTTCTCAGGTCAGACACCTCCTTGTCTACACACAGGTGCAGACAATCTGAAAGCTGACAGATCAACTCCTGTTCAGCTCTATGATATTATAGTTTTTGTAACCAAAAGAGAAATGTAGGGGGAAACGTTAGCTCCTTCCTCTGTCACTTAAGAAGCAAAAAACAAAACGAAATGTGGGATATACCACATACATCATATTTTTAGGTCCTTTCTCAAAAGCTTGTACATCCCAAGACCCCAAATTCATTGCTGTTTAAATGACTTTATTCGTTGCCTTTAACTCTTGGTCTTGAAGGGAGAGAGTCTTTGGAATCTGATGATTGCAGACGGTTTCCATCTTGTGAGCCATGAGCACAGCCTGGGATGGTTTCCCCAGGGTGGTCTTGCAGGTGTCAGTGGCTGGACCACCCACAGGAGCATTTAGTAGCATGGCCCCTGACGTGTGGAAACAGCAAGGGCCTGAACTCCAGTTTTTCTATCTAGTGTGATGACTTCAGTCTGGTATTTCACCTTTCTGAGCAACAATGTTCTCAGTGATTGAAATAGTGGAAATAATCCTAAGTACAGCCTTGTTGAGAGGACTGAAGAAGATGATGGGTATTGAAGGTACCTGCCGCATAATAACAGGTCCCATTTATAGAGGCCAATTAGTAAGTGTCAGTAACATCTTAAAATGTTGCCTGGGTATTTAATCTAAGGAATAGTCTCACCCATGTCATTATACAAAAAGAACGCAGAGCCACAGTTACTATAGTGGTAAGTGGTGGAGGTAGGATTTGAACCCAGACTTCATTCCACCATGCTCTGCCACCTCAAAATTATGGTTTCGTGGGAAGCTGCTTGTTTTCATACCTTTTGAAGATCACTACCCAGCGCCCGCCCACACACACTCAGATCTCTTCCTGCCTTTCCTGCTTGCCCACCTGCATCTACTCATCTTAAGTGAGGGATGGAGAAAAAGCCCAGGGGTCAGCAGGTCACCAGATGAAGACCAGTGACCCTTTGCGTTGACACACCCTGGTTGTGTTCCTGGATGACAAATCTCCTTTACCCTCTCCCTTCCCCATTTCACTCTCCAGGCTGAACGCTCACCTGAATTGCAACTGACATGCCAGACATAGGCTAGACTGGAGGGGCACAGCTTTTAATACGGGACAACAGTCTTGGGCTGTCTTGACTATGGTGGAATAATTATGTCTTTCCTCTTCATTTCCTATACTAAGGCACAGAATTTACAATTAGGCATCCTGTAGTCTTAAGTATGGAGAAGGCAATGGCAACCCACTCCAGCACTCTTGCCTGGAAAATCCCATGGACAGAGGAGCCTGGTGGGCTGCAGTCCATCGGGTCGCGAAGTCAGATATGACTGAGCGACTTCTCTTTCACTTTTCACTTTCATGCACTGGAGAAGGAAACAGTAACCCTCTCCGGTGTTCTTGCCTGGAGACTCCCAGGGACGGGGGAGCCTGGTGGGCTGCCGTCTCTGGGGTTGCACAGAGTCGGACACGACTGAAGCGATTTGGCAGCAGCGGCGGCAGCAGTCTTCAATAGCCCCATCTGCAGTCCCCTTGGACCAGATTTTGCCTGCTGATATGCAGAAGCCAGGTTTCTGTTCCCCCTTGGGTACTTCCGTCTTTCTCTTGCCGTTCCCATTCTTCCCCTCAGCTCCTCTGCTCCCTGCTGTGGTATGAAACACTCAAAGGATGGGACACAGACAAGGGCACTGGGGTCAGGGCGGGGGGTGGTGTGGGCAGAGCATTTCTTCCCCTCTGAGATGCCCTCACACAGGGTAATGCCCACAACATTTGCTCTGGGTAAAATTACATTCTGTGGATCAGTCCCTAGCACTTTCAGAGAGTTCAAAAAATTTTGTGACTTATATATCTGTTATTTTTTGCTTTGGAGAATTTCTCAGTTTCTCAAAGAAAGACTAGACTACAACATGAAGACGGCTTATCTCTCCCTGGCCTCAAGTCATTTTCCTTTCCAAGAGTGAGTTTTCAGTGAAGAGACCTTTTCCTGTGAATCATGCTCCCTTCTGCAGTATTTTGTGTGTTCCAGCAGTAGACACAAAGATCTGTATCTGTGTGCATATATCTGTCCAACAGCTTGTGAATAATCCTATCTCATCAAAAGCATGTCCTCTGAAAATCTGTAGGAAGTTCACGTCCATAGATTTTCACCCCTGTCATCCATTCATAATGCCAGCTCACAGTAAAATAGGAAATTTTTACTCTCTGATGGTGTGAAGGCATGGTAGGGGAAGCTGGAGAAGACAGACTGTCACAGAATCATGATTAATCCTATGATAATAACCCAGCCATGCAAATTAACACAGACCTATACTCTGTAACAGATTAGGCCAAGATTGAAGGAAATTGAGGTATTCAGTTCAGTTCAGTTCATTCACTCAGTCGTGTCCGACTCTTTGTGACCCCATGAATCGCAGCACGCCAGGCCTCCCTGTCCATCACCAACTCCCGGAGTTCACTCAGACTCACGTCCATTGAGTCTGTGATGCCATCCAGCCATCTCATCCTCTGTCGTCCCCTTCTCCTCCTGCCCCCAATCCCTCCCAGCATCAGAGTCTTTTCCAATGAGTCAACTCTTCTCATGAGGTGGCCAAAGTACTAGAGTTTCAGCTTTAGCATCATTCTTCCAAAGAAATCCCAGGGTTGATCTCCTTCAGAATGGACTGGTTGGATCTCCTTGCAGTTCAAGGGACTCTCAAGAGTCTTCTCCAACACCACAGTTCAAAAGCATCAATTCTTCGGCGCTCAGCCTTCTTCACAGTCCAACTCTCACATCCATACATGACCACAGGAAAAACCATAGCCTTGACTAGACGGACCTTAGTCGGCAAAGTAATGTCTCTGCTTTTGAATATACTATCTAGGTTGGTCATAACTTTTCTTCCAAGGAGTAAGCGTCTTTTAATCTCATGGCTGCAATCACCATCTGCAGTGATTTTGGAGCCCAAAAAGATAAAGTCTGACACTGTTTCCACTGTTTTCCCATCTATTTCCCATGAAGTGATGGGACTGGATGCCATGATCTTTGTTTCCTGAATGTTGAGCTTTAAGCCAACTTTTTCACTCTCCTCTTTCACTTTCATCAAGAGGCTTTTTACTTCCTCTTCACTTTCTGCCATAAGGGTGGTGTCATCTGCATATCTGAGGTTATTGATATTTCTCCCGGCAATCTTGATTCCAGCTAGTGTTTCTTCCAGTCCAGCGTTTCTCATGATGTACTCTGCATATAAGTTAAATAAGCAGGGTGACAATATACAGCCTTGACATACTCCTTTTCCTATTTGGAACCAGTCTGTTGTTCCATGTCCAGTTCTAATTGTTGCTTCCTGACCTGCAGACAGATTTCTCAAGAGGCAGGTTAGGTGGTCTGGTATTCCCATCTCTTTCAGAATTTTCCACAGTTTATTGTGATCCACACAGTCAAAGGCTTTGGCATAGTCAATAAAGCAGAAATAGATGTTTTTCTGGAACTCTCTTGCTTTTTCCATGATCCAGCGGATGTTGGCAATTTGATCTCTGTAATCTAAAATGGAAAGTATAGGTCATACCTCTTTAGGCCATTCCTGCCTGGAAATGGCAGATATCATGTTTCTGAAGCCGAGAAGGATGTGTGGGTGTATGTCTTCTCAGGATTTACAGTGGGGGCTGTGAAAATGGACTTTGGGTTAGAAAAACCCTTGGAAAATTATTCAATTTCTCAAGGACTCAATTTCCTCATTTTGAAACAGATACACGAGGACAACTGCACATACCTCATAGAGCCAAGTAATAGTTAGAATGTTAATGAAAGAAGACTTGGGACGCCAGTTACTGTAATAAGAAGGACATTTATTTCTATCTCCTATGAAGGCTGGGTGGTTTGTTTAGGGTTGATACAACGGACCCAGACTCCATCTTCTAGCCAGGCTCCTTCTATCCTTTTGCTCTGTCATCCTCAACTGTAGCCTCCACTTCATGATGCAAGACGGCTGCTCAAACTCCAGCAATTGCTTTAGAAAATTATTTATCATTTATTTATTTTATTTTTGGCCGTGCTTGGTCTTCATCGCTGCAAGCAGACTCTCTTAGTTGTGGTGCGTGGGATTTCGGTGGCTTTTCTTGTTGCAGAGCACCGGGCTCTAGGCACCCAGGCTCAGTAGTTATGGTGCATGGGCTTAGTTGCTCCAAGTCATATTGGTCTTCCTGGACCAGGGATTGAACCTGTGTCCCCTGCATTGGCAGGTGAATTCTTAACCACTGGGCCACCAAGGTAGCCCCGGCCATTACATTTTTATTCCAGCCACCAGGAAAGAGAAAAGAGGTAGAGGAGGAAAGAGTAGGAGAAGAAAAGAGGAGGAGAAGGAGGAAAGGAGGCTGCTGCTTCCCTTCACAGCTTTCATTTTCAAAGCATGAACACAACCAGCTGTAACGGAGGCTAGGAAGTATAGTTTTTATTCCAGTCAGTCATGTACTTAGCTAATTATTCAAGATTCTTTACTATCAAAGAAGGGGAAATGGATACTGGCAGAAACAACCAGCAGTCTCTCCCACAGATCCTCATGAGATTTAAATGGAGGGTTGAACACAGTCTTGGATATAGAGTAAGCACTCATTAATCACCATCACCATCACCATCTCATCATGAGGAGGTGGGGAATACTCTGGAACTATGACAAGATGTTTCCCTATTTTAACCTCATCTTTCTGATAAAGTCACCATATCCATCTCCCTTTTAAGACACAATGAGCTTCACCTTTTTTGAAGGTGAGACACCTTTATGTGTCCTTATGACAGAAGAAAATCAGTCCTGAATATTCATTGAAAGGACTGATGCTGAAACTGAAGCTCCAATACTCTGGCCACCTGATGCAAAGAGCTGACTCATTGGAAAAGACCTTGATGCTGGGAAAGATTGAAGGAGGGAGGAGAAGGGGATGGCAGAGGATGAGATGGTTGGATGGCATCACCTACTCAATGGACATGGGTTTGAACAAGCTCCGGGAATTGGTGATGGACAGGGAGGCCTGAGTGCTGCAGTCCATGGGGTAGCAAAGAGTCGGACACGACTGAGCTGAATGGATGAAACAACACTACATAAATGGAAAGCCAAAGAATGACGAACATTGGATTCAAGATAATGGTTATCTTGGCCAGAGAAAACAGAGTTGGGTTGGGGGTGAATAGAGCAACCACCTAGTTAGATGCATGCTTTTTGTCAAAGTCCTAGTTTTCACTTTGGGTAGTGGATTCACAGGGGCCGACTGCATTATTAAAAATAACTAGGGAATTCCCTGGTGATCTAGTGGTTAGGATTTGACACTTTCACCACCATGGCCTGGATTCGATTTCTGGTCAAGGAACTAAGGACCTGTAAGCTACAAAACGAGGCCCAAAAAACCCCCCAAAACCAAAAAGACAAAAAACGAATAACTAATTAAATAAAAGCAGAGATTCAAGGAGCAATGATTCAATGATGAGGATGTGCCATGAATCAAGTATTATAATTAACCCAATTCTTTGTACCTGAGGTCTTTAAATGGTCTTTGTGTATACAGTATTGCATGGCATATGTGTTTGCATGTCAACAAAAGTAGTACTTTCTATTTGCATAGACTTAAATTTTGAAGTGCTTCTACATAGCCATACAAATTGTTTAAGTAGTTCATTATAGATGGTTGAACTCTGGGTTTCTATGTCCTAGGAAAAAATATTTTATTCTTCCAGTAGTTCTAAAGGGAGGCAGGACAGATCTTATCATCACTGTTTGACAGATGAGAAAGACGGGACTGAGTCACCGGACCGCAGGAGATTACACAGCTGGTTAGAGCTGGACTGGGACTTAAGGCATGGCATCTTTTGCCCATCTAAGGTTCTTCTCTTAGCCCATCTCTCTCTCCAGTTACTATCCATCCATTAGACATTTATTCTGTTTCCACTAGATGCCAGGCACATTGCACTTACGTGTTTGCATTCATACATGTGTGTGTTTTCTGGGTGCTGTGTGTGCACTTTATGTAATCTTTATGCATGGAGTCCTTGGGTGCCCCTTAGGCCTAACTGGTCCTTGTAATTCCAGGAGGAAGCCCCAGGTGGGGTTTCAGTTGTCTAGCTATTCCTAGGTCACTGGGCTGCAGCATCTCCCCAGAGTCCCAGCTAGACTGGAAGGCAGCTCTGGTGTCAGGGACAGATCCCCAGGTAGTGGGCACAGGGCAGAAGACCAAGCCATCAGAGCTTCAGCCGTGATAAGATTCACTATTTCACGATCCTTTTCTAGTTTATGGGGAGTTTTCATGAACACTATCTCATTTAATTCTCACTCAACCTTGATATTTGAATGTATTATTTCTCTCTCTCTCTCTTTTTTTTTCAGATACAAAGAGGAGAAACTTGAATTCAGGTCATTTGCCTCTAAATTCTGTTCTCTTTCCACTGCGCCTGTGTCTCTGAAAGAGCAAAAAAGAGCTTATGCTGTTTCTAACCTTATGGAGAAAAGCAGGTAAAAACTCAGTGCTAGGTAGTAGGAAGGCCCCAGTGACTCTGCAGAGGGAGAAAGACCAACTCCCAGCCCTGCACAGCCCCAGCCCAGTTGAGATGAGACTAAAGAGCTGGTGTTTCTGCCTCCGCACCCCTGCATGCTTCTCTCCGTCCGTGGGCATCTTCCTTGTGTGCCCCAGGCAGGTAACAGCAGTACTGCAGAACGGGTGGGGTGTCTTCCAATCTCTGTGGGTGTCTTTGAGGAGTTAGAGGAACGGGGAACTGTCTAACCTGCCTGCCCTCCAGCACAAGAGGAAGCTCCCAGTCTCAGAGACAGAGGAGGATCCCTCCCGGACTTGTCTTCCCCTCCCGGACTTGGGGCAGTGCCGCTCTCTTGATGCTGTCTGCTTGTACCTGTCTTCCTTCCCACAGATCAACACCATCCGCCACTGCAGGTCTGAGCACGGCATCTTGCCCAGAGTCAAGGTGTTCACTAAATTAACTGCTGAGAAAGAGCGAATACTGGTGTTAGGGGAACCGTATTTCTCCTTGGCCCTGGAGTGAGTCCTGGAAGGGACTGTGCTCCTTTCTCCACTACCCGTCACTCCTTCCCTGCTTGGGCTCAGGCCCCAGGGCACCTGTCCTTAGAATGTTTCCTCCTCTGCTTCGTCCTGAGCAGGGTCTCCCTGGACAAGGGGGACTCCAGAATGTTGGGGGAACACGTGAGGAGCCACGTGTGGCCCTAGGTCAAGTCATACTCTCTAATTCAGACTTCTCAGTTATTAAGCTGAGGTTTTGTCTTCACCTGTGTGATTCCTTTATCTTATTTCTGAACTGTTTTACCAGTCAGAGTGGGGAGGAGGTCAGCAGGGATATATTTCATGATCCCCAAACCTCCATCCGAATATGTACAGAGACCCTCTGGCAGCATATATTTAGGACGTCTCCAACCTCTTCCCCTGATATGGGCTACATTCAGGTCCAGCTAGATCTTTGGTGGGCTTCCCTGGTGGCTCAGCTGGTAAAGAACCCGCCTGCAATGCAGGAGACCTGGGTTGGATCCCTGGGTTTGGAAGATCCCCTGGAGAAGGGAAAGGCTATCCACTCCAGGATTCTGGTCTGGAGAATTCCATGGACTGTACAGTCCACCGGGTCCCAAAGAGTTGGACACGACTGAATGACTTTCACTTTTCTTGGTGTCTTCCTCAGAGACACGAGGCTGAACTGGACCAGAACTGGATTCTTCAAAAACACCCATTTCTTATGGCTCTAGGTTCAGGGGCTAACTTTTCCATGTTGGAGACGAGTTACACTTGTCTCTTTTGGTACACTGTCTCAGGGGATTCTCCCCACACCCTGTTCTTGCCACTGGGAGTGGTGCACCGACTAGCCAGTCAAAGGAAAAGGCCGCCTGAATTCAGGCGGTCTGAACGCCGTCCTCTTCGCCTTGAAAAGACACCCCCAGCGGCTGCTGTCTTGAGGTAGACAATTGGAGAAAGTGGATTTTCTATATGATTATGCACACTTTCATGCACCTCCCCTTTCCCTTTGCGCAGCCCTCACTAATAAACAACTAGGATTTTGGATGAGATGGTTGGATGGCATCCCCTACTCAATGGACATGAGTTTGAGTGAACTCCGGGAGTTGGTGATGGACAGGGAGGCCTGGCGTGCTGCGTTTCACGGAGTCGCAAAGAGTCGGACATGACTGCGCGACTGAACTGAACTGAACTGAACTGAGGGTTTCTCGGTGTGGCGGTCCTCAGTAATGTACAACTAAGACTTCTCGGTGCAGCGGGCCTCACGCCGGTCCCCAGCTCCCGCGGCCCCCGGCTCTCGGGACGCCGCGCGCCCTCCCCTTTAAGACCAGCCCCGCCCACACGCCCACACCGCCCCGGCCCCGCCCCCGCCCCCGCCCCCGCCATCCCCACCGCCTCCCGGCCCCGCCCCCTCGGCCCTCCCCTTTAAGGCCCGGCCCCGGACGCAGACGCGGCTGTGACGCGGCCGCCGGCCCCGGGGCTGGGTACTCTGTCGCGCGGCCACTTCCCCCCCGGCCGGGCCCCGCGCGCCGTTCCCCGCGTCCCGCCGAGCGCCCGGCCCCCGGGGGGAGGGCGGCAGACAGGCAGGCAGGCAGCAGGGCCGGCGGGCGCCAGCGGCGCGCAGCGGGGACTCACGGAGCCGCGCGACCCGCCGAGCCTGGAGCCGGGCCGGGGCGGGGAAGCCGGCTCCCCCCCGGAGCAAACTTCGCGG